>NC_056738.1:177970438-178125438 GCF_019279795.1 Protopterus annectens
AACCTCTAAGAGCAAAACCACTGGACAGAACCTAAACTGTTGGGGGGACAAATAGGGACAGAAAGCACATATTCCACTTACAACATTAGAAAGCTGATAGAATAATAGGTTATGCATTAGCATGACTCGGCTGAAGGATGTGGGGTCCTAAACCCACTTACTTATCTGTATTTAATGGCGTCAATACCCAGGTATTTGCCAGACAGGTGCAGATTGTAAGAGGAACACACCAATAGTATGAAGCAAACTGTGGACAGGCCACGAATTCTGTACAGTCGACAGGCATGCTTACACCTAACGGGCAGCCATTCCTGATATGGGTCCCACCACAGCACAGTCCAGTTTACATGGCTAAGTATGGTATAACTATATGTGTTGTTGCATAACCCACTACACAACACCTACGAACACATGGTCACAACACCCCACTGTAGGCATGTAAGCCAATGTAATAGGCATCACAAGGTATTATTGTAGTCCTCACCCCCACCCAGGGTTGTGAGTGTCCGACGCAAACACCAAATGGAGTGCATATGCACAGTTGTTGTCATAGACAACATGGCCAGCTGTGGACCTTCCCTGCAGCTATCCTGCACATCCCTGGATAATCCCCCTACTAACACCCCCCTTTGTGACCCATGCACACCACGTACCTATCAGCCATGTTCCATTTCTATTAATATTTAAGGGTACACATAGGTGACACCCTCTTCCCCCACTATATTGCCAGCATCTGGAACCCCAACCTACATGTAGTGTCACAGCTGTCTCACAGGACACAAGTAACTAACACATGAAGGAACACCACAATCACACCTGGAGCAGCACAGGCTCACCACCTTGCAAACCCCCCCACCTCACACTCTATACCATTACATCAACTAGTGATACTGACACCTCTTGCCTTGCCTCACATACAAATCCCAACATCCAACATACCTTCCCTATTGCTCCCCATCCAATTATACCTACTGGCTACTATGCAGTTACAGTGTCTCCCCCACTACCTACCTGCCTACTCCTTAGCTATTCACCTCTACTGTACCACACAGGTATGGAATAACTACACCTACCCCGAATACCTGCATGTAACCTATCCAGACCTGTGAAACTGGAATCCTACCTCACCTTAAACTGACCTTTGTCAACAGTCATAACTGTCATGTAAACCTGACCTAAGCATGGATAATACTGACAGATTAATGTAAACTAAGCATGATTAATGGGGGACATAGCTATGTTATGTCTGTTACCCTTTATGAATGTGAACATCCCAGTATTAATTGGGATATGTAGCTGGGGTCAATGTAGAGCTCTACACCCTGGGCCACTGCTGACAATGGACAAGCATACAGTCTGATTGTCCCGGTTGACAGATGTGAACAAAATGCACAATGTTGTGCGTGTGTATGCGGGAGCAAGCGGGTGTAAGCCTGTTTGGCAACCGGTATGTGAGTACCACACTGGTGAAGCAATGTAGAGGCTAATGGAGTGCAAGACGTTACAACCAGAGGTTAGTAATGCTGTGCTTTGCGCAAACAAGCACATACCCTCCAACAACTGTTCTACAGTGTCTTAGTCACCCTGTAGCCAACAGCTGTTGTTGTGGCCATTAACAAAATAATCTGCACTGCCAGGTTGCAAACCCCTGACCCTGCACACAATAGTAGACGTGAGTTCCACTAAGCCATGGCGGATACACATTCAGCTGCTGTGATCACAAACACATTATCCAGCACAGGCATCCAATAGTATAGGAAATGTATATAATTATGTAGATGTATGTGCGTGTGTATGTACCGATATGAGATATATATATATATATATATATATATATGAAGAATGAACGTCGTGACAATAAAGCATACAAAAAGAATGAGAAGGAAAACAACAGCAACACCTGTATTATTTTGTGCTGTCATCTTATGTCATATCAAGCTGGGCAGGAGTGAGCAAATCACTGCTTCTCAAACCACAGGAAGGATACTACCAGTGGGAGTAACACTGTCCACCTGCTAAGTCTACCTTACAAACAATTACAGGGTAGTCCCTGGTGGGACTACCCCAAAATTGCGGGTTGTTTGGACTTCCGACCATTGCACAAGCCAGAGCAGGTATGTTCAAGGACTAAAAAGGTTGGGAGAGCCTGATGATACATGGGTTGAGACAACATACATGTAGGGTCCCTAATGCTGGGGAGAGGGCAATGTGTGGAGGTGTGTTATGGCTGGGATAGCAACTGGAGAATGGATGGTTTGTGTGTATGTGGAAATCGGGTTGGGTGGAGGAACCATGGGCATGAAATATGGATCCAGGTGTGTTAGGGTTGGATGGCCCGGTTCTAATTGGTCCGCCTCGTGGAGGTCAGCGAGTTCATTATAAATATATATGCATACACACATACATACATCTATATGTAGATGTACATTCCCTGTACCACATTCATTCCTTTTGCAGACATAAATAACATGAAATTGCCCCTGCACACCTCGACAGTAGATATAATAATAGGTTGTGCATAACCATAAATGTAATAGGTTCATAGGTAGGTACTAGGCTATCTGCTGAAGGGCATTTATAAGCCTAGCCAAGGTGTGTAAGCACACGCCGCACCATTGATCAATTTACTGGGCCACTGTCAAGCAGAGCTATTGAAGTGATCCCAGTATGTCCCAATCTTGCCCAGCACGCAGCCCAGGCACCTTTATGTCCATGTAGATGCTGTCGTGACTGTCCATGGGTGGCCACCATGTTCCATTTGTTCCATGTGAGGGCTCAATGGCCTCCACATTCCAAATGTAACTACCCGTCCACAGTGTTTAACCACCACATTTGCCATATACCAGCCCTGTATGCTGTCTTGTTTGTCACCCATCTAGACCTACATACCAATATGTGCCTAATACCCTTCACCAACATATATACCCCACCATCCCATACAATTGCAATGTGTTCCCAACATGGGTTACACACCTCACTCCACACTCCATCTTGCAGCCATGTACTGGTGTGTAGGTATGTTGTGTATTGATGTGTGATGTTCTCTCACACATGTCATGGCAGGGAAATGTGCATGTATATATATTTTTATATTTATTTCTCTCTCTCTCTCTCTCTCTGTACATATATATATATATATATATATATATATATATATATATAGATATATATATATATATATATATATATATATCTATATATATATATATATCTATCTATATATATATATATATATATATAGATATATAGATAGATATATAGCTATATATATAGCTATATATATATATATACATGTTGACATACACATACACACATATCTGTCTGTATACATATATATATATATATATATATATATATATATATATATATATATATACACATATGTGCATATATGTGTAGATATCATTTTGTGTTGTTTATATATCTATATAAATGTATAACTGTCTGAGGTTCTGTACACATACACAGCTGTGAATATGTATCACACATATATGTATCCATATGTGGTGTGTGTACAAACATCTGGACCACACTCATGTACCCTCTTTACTTCACAGCTGAACTGTTCTGCCTTGCTGCAATGCAGACAGGTGTCACATGTGAACACAGACTAAATTTATGGGGGTATATATGGTGACAACCTTTAGATAAGCATATTATACTGCTATGGCAGTGTGGTCATGCTATGCTACACTTTAACATGACTGTCCTGCAGGTGGTGTGGTCTCTCACCCATGTGTCTATCATGGCGATATTAATATCCCCACCAGCCATTGGCCACAGTAATTTACAGAACACAGATATCATGGGTCACATCCTTGCCATTCACTGCTGGTCTACACATTTGACAGGTATTTCCCACTGCCTACAGGGACTAATACTACTGTCCAGTGCAGTTGTTGAGCACAACATCATTACAGGAACATGTACTGATGGTACATATACATCCTTTCACAGTATACATCCTATCATTCTATGCTATATACTACATGCCAGTAAATGCATATCTGTTTCACATACCTTTTATGTTGTTTCCACTGTAACACAACCCTGAGCTTTGTGAACTTTCTTGACGTGATTTCTCTCTCTCTCTCTCTCTCTCTCTCTCTCTCTCTCTCTCAGTCTCTCCAGTAGAGTGATTGAGCTGGTTTGAATAGATTGCAGCATGCTTTTTTTGCTATTGCACATGATCAGGTAGTGGCCTCTGCACCAGTGTCCACCAGTTGTGAATTGCATGCAGCCTGCTGTGTAGTACTTCAGATAACCACTGTAATGGCAACCCTGTACTATACATTGCTGCCTTGTGTGGGCAGGTAGCAATACCTCTTACATCAGAACCTGCAGACACAGGCCAAATCCACAATTGGGGAAGGTTCCAGACCTACTGACAGTGTGAGTAGTGTTGTTGTGTGCAATGTATCTTGCTGATCTTACAGGGTTTCTGTGTACATGGTACTTTTTCATGGAATGTTGTCTGTCTGCATAGCTCTCAACTGTGGGCCTATCTGTATGATACCATGGTGATTGGCTGTTAGGTTTTGTCTGTGCACCACACAGGTATTGTCCCAAATATATCTATGGCATTCTGTCTGTTGAGTGCTATCAGTACATGGCTACATCCATTTGTATTTCAATGTCGTATCCCTGCATAAAGGTATGCTACAACAAATCCTGTAACACCAGCAATTTCCAGGGTATGTAACAACAATAATGCAAATATGGCCCTATGTTAATGCCTCTGTCCTCCACGTTTATGCCAGTCTTTGTCCCGCTGTGATACAGGAAGGGTTGTTAGGTAATGGCCTATCATTATTTACCGCTAGCATTACTGCTATCATCCCAGTCATGTCATGGACTCCCACACCAACTGTTGGGCCATGTCCATATATATGGGGGCAACAGCTGGTGAACACATTTGTGGCCTTGTACATTCCTGAGGTAAGTGTGTGGCACACAATGTTCCTTGCCCTTGTACAGCCTTTTATGGGGGGGGGGGGTTCTATGCCATTAACCTAGGCTATGGCACCGTTGCAGTGATATAACTGTTAAGACGAGGGTCATTCAGTGTGATAGTGAGGTGTTAAGTTAAGCAATGATATGTACAAGTTACTGTGACATTAACACAAGTGCTACCTTTCCCCCTAGGGCTTGACTACAGGGTGTAATTGGAGGCTGCTGAACTACATCTGTATTTGTTGATTGTTATGTATCCTGAAGGCAAAACCTGTTTCTACTGTTGTACTAATTGAAGGCTTTGGCGTGGACAGCATAGTATGATATATAAACATTTCTTGCATCTACTGTTTTGTGTGGGCCTTGCATTCATGACTGATTACTTATTTCAAACCTTATGTGGTGTCAGTATTGGCATACATTATTGCATAGTACAGGAATAAAGGTTATCTATGTATGCATACCTGTGTGTCATGTCATGTCCTTTGAATTGTGGGTGGGTATATGTTTAATGTAAGTATTCTCATTTGTGGGAATGGTTGCCACACTACACATTTCACAGGTGCCAGTTGAAGGGCTTGTGGCTGAGGTTTATACTTTGCGCCCAGTACTTCCACACTACTTCTACATATGTATGGCTACTGTTTTGTGTGTGTATATGTGTATGTACCTATATATATGTCATATGGCTATATCTATATATATGTATCTATAGATATATACATCTGTGTGTGTATATATATATATATATATATATATATATATATATATATATATATATATATATATATATATATATATATATATATATATATATATATATATATATATATATATATATATATATATATATATACACACACACACACACACACACACACACACACACACATACATATGAACATATGTATGTATGTATCTATATACAAGTGCTGTTTTATGTTGATTTGTGAGTCATACATTAATATATATATTTACATATAGCTATCTGTCTACATTTACAGATATATCTGTCCATACGTCCATGCATGTTCGACTCATATTTTGGCCTGTTCCTCATTCACTTGCCAACTGTCATGGATGATGGCAGCATTGAAGTCAGTAACTAGTGGCAACACTTTTGTGTTTCAGACTTCATCTACTTCTACATATGTGTTCTAATACATATAACTGTGTAATTAGCAACATTTTGAGTGCAACAGAGCATTAGTTGACATATATCCCTATTTGTACCCAGAGTGTGGCATACATTGTCCGGACTTCTTGCATTAACAGGTTATGTGGTATAATAATAATACATTACCTGTACTGACTGATTGTGCTGCAGGATATGTTTGTGCAAACTTCAGGTTATGTATATCTGCCATGATTTAGTGGTAAATCACTTTGTGTATTGAGTGCAGGGTCCTGGGTTCGAGCCTTGGAGAGGTAGTTTATTTTGTCGCTGAGCAGAACAAGGGACGTTGGCTGCAGAGTGATTGAGGCACTCTTAAGCAGTTTTAAGCAAGGTTGTGTGGGTTTGCACAGAGCTAAGCAATGCCTACACAGGTTAAGCAATTCAGCAGGTAACTGAGTATAAGAAACTGTAACCAGACTTTAGCAATGCTTACCCCCACACAAACGCACTGAAAAACACACTTACTACTGCTTATTTGTGCTTAAACCTGCTTACTACTGCCTAAATTCATTATGACACTGACACATCACATGTGCATTTCATGCAGTACTCCAGTTCACATTTAAACATTATTCTGTAGGTTTTACGTCAAAAAAATGTACAAATATGTTCATATACAGATTTCACATGGAAAATGATATATGCTGCAGTGGGACTCAAACCAGGAATGCCTGTTCATTAGGTGGGTGCTCTAACCACTACACTATTGTTGTGCTGCTTCATTTGCATATATACCCATAAACCCATGGATCCTAGTTCCCCAAGCACCTACCCCAACACTTCGCTGACACATCAGTATTCCATTCTCCATTTGGAAACATGGTGTATCCACACCACTACACATTGGCCACTCCCTACTCCTCTGGACCCATCCTATGGGTTGACTCAATCCAGGTATCCTCAGACATCCCAACCTTTTAATCCACAAACATTGGTGAAATGAGTAAACAATAGGACACTATTCCCAATTTTTGGGTTGTCCTACCTGGGACACACGTCTTTATTTCAAGATAGGCTCTATACTTCATTACTTCGTTACTCCAGTTAACAAGACACTAAAATAAATTAATAACTATGACTATATGATAACGCACATGTTACACATGTAAACCAATGATGTAGAGGTTCGGCAACATTATAGTACAAATAAGACCGGTTTAATGATTGGTGTCGACGTAGCCGGCAAATCACAGGAATGGTTCAAATATTTCATAATGGGAAAGTCCTCACATTTTATTTTTTGAGACCAGCACTAACCTCCAAACTAAATACATGACTCTGAATTATTGCAGATTTGTCCCTTCCCTCTATCTTCTCATAACTCTAATACTATAGTACTGCAATATACAACGGAAACAAAACAACAGCTTATTTTGCCTTGGAAGTTTATATCCCAGCAGAATCGTGAAAATGTTGCAAATAAATTAAAAAAAATATACATATATATATATATATATATATATATATATATATATATATATATATGACAAGCATTTCATGACAGTCTAAGTAAGGCCTGCACTGTTACAAAGGCCATGCATTTGGCATGAAATTGAGTTGGGATATATAAGCCACAGTGCAGAGAAGGGGGTCACCATCTTTTCTGTAATGGACTATGAATAAATGTTTATTTAACATCTGTTAACCGAGTATGCAGACTGTTCCAAAGAGTCAGGACTCCATTCAGTCATGACTTCAGCCTTAGAGGCCAAACAACACAACTAAACATACACGAGAATCATACCTCTCAACCTCTCAATGTAAGATGTCTTGCCAAAGCCAAATATAATTGGGGGTGGGGGTCATGCATGTCAAACCTTGTGTATATGTACTACATGCCTCCAAGTGATGTAGGACATACCCCATGTCACTGTGGACCTCCCTATGCCCAATACCCGTGACCTACCTGGGTGACAGACACATGTCTGTGTGTGTGCTCCATGGGGGAAAACCATCCCCTAAGGTAGTTCCACATGAAGGTAGTGATGGAACAGAGGAAAATGAGGTTCCATGGTGGGCCATGGATGTGATGTGGACTGGTAACATGTGCACATTAGGTTGATGTGGTGTTCCTGCTGGCAAATAATTGCTACACATACTGGTGTGTAACTGTCATTGAACATATGTGGGCTGTAATAGTCCACACAATCCCAGAACATGTCCAACAGCATGTATATATACCCCCAATACTACAGAATGGCAGATATGTAGCAATCACATAGCAGGCCTACCACATGCATATGTGGAAATATACTGGCAGTGACAATGGCATGCAGGTGAAATACCCTGTAACAGCCCAGCAACTCTAGTGTCCCCACAGGGAGCATGTCTATAACCACATAGCAGAAGGTGTTGAACAATAAAATATATGGCCCAATGGTACACATGCTGGACACATACGTAGCGTAGTGTGAACATTATGTTGGAGCTGATATGGTGGTGGGAGACTGATATGTGTCTTGTATCATGGTACACTTGACATATGAGTTGCTCAGACATATTTCCATCATTATGTCTTTAAGGGAGTATGTCACACCAGAGAAACCCTGCATACAGTGCCACTGAGGAGGAGGTCATCATCACCAGCATGGTCCAGAACTATGAGCTGTTCTTCTTACGGACAAGCATGGGCCAGCAGGAGAGAACAGCCATGTGGACTGATGTGGTCTGCAGGGTGAATAAGGTGGGGTTGCACAGCCGAACATATGAGCAGGTCCACCACCATTGTAGTGACCTGCTCCGGCAAGTATGACATTGTGCCGCTGCCGTGTGGGGTGACCAACTTGCAACAGGGGGGGCATAACATCCATCCCCCCCTCACCATAGTGGAGGAGCTACTCATCAGCCTGGTAGCACCTTCAAGAGCTCCAGACCTATACGGTCATGGAGGTGGGTGCTACTTACACACCACACATTGAGCATGCAGGTAAGGTTCCAGGGCATATCAGTAGACTACTGTATTGTATGCATCTGTACAGGTAGACCATGCATGTATGAGATGTGGGGTGTGTTGCTGTGTAGTACCGATAAGCAGTAATGCATAAACTGTAGTACTGTGGACTTCAGCTGTTGTTGTACTGTAATATTGCAGCCACCCTGTAGCAATGCCACAGCTGTGGCCACTGACATCAACTCTAACCCATGTCATTGTAGGTACCTCTGGGATACCAGCAAGGCAGTGGCCAGATGTCAGTGAGTACGGTTTAAAGTTATGCTTGGCAATTCACTATGCATGTCATAGCTAAGGTGTAGGCCATGTACACATCTAACACACCTACCCATAATGCATGCTGTACATGTACACTGACACAGCACACACCTCACTAATGGGATTACCAGCCTCAAACACATGCAATACACAGTCCATCTCAGACAACTGTGGCTACACTCCAGTGCACATTGCCCAGGCACAGCTGACATCTGCCCAACATACACAGCTATGTCATACACAGAGCAGTTGAACATGCTATATATAACGACATCCCGCTACATTTAAGACTATTCAAGGCCTATATTAACAAAAAAATCACTCCAAGAGGCTTAAGAGTGCGGCTACAACCTCTAGTCAGTAGGTCGGAGGACAGGCTGACTAGAGAATGGAACCTAGCTCTACAGCAGTCATCCATGATGTTTGTAAAGATTCTTTCCTCTTATTACGAAAGGATGGTGGACACCAACTTAGCGGAAGTTAAAGCCTCTTGCGAGGAATGTAAACAGTATGAGCCCCAGCCTATATACACCACTTCAGTAAATAAGCTTTCAAAAGATCTGGCTATTTTTGATAAACAAACTAAAAAAAGAAAAATTTGCAAATTTAACAGGGATTGCACTGACTATCAAAGGGGTCGCCCGTTTGATAAATTTAGATCTGTTAGATTTAATGACATGGGTCGAGGGACAGCAGGCACTAAGCCCAGGAAGAGACCCAGATCTATCCTAAAATCTACTGACAAATCTTTGGTCAGTACTTCAGGAGAGGAGTCCTCCTATACAGATAATGGCAGCTGTAACTATTGCGAATCACCCAAAAGCAAAAAGTCAAATGCTATGCACCCTTTAGATATAGGAAAAGGAGACGGGGACATGGGCGCAAGATCAAACTCCATGGAGGGATTGATACACCCTCTGTTGAACTAACTGAACCAAGTTATCACAATGTATTGAATTTATCTGATGTACAACTCACTGATGCACACCAAACATTACTTAATAAAGGCCTTGGTTTTATCCCTGGTTTCCTTCCTGGTGAATATAGTGTTGTCAATGATGTACTGTCTTTTTGTCGTAATCTTAATCTCAAATTGTTTTTTTCAGATAACACTTCTCAAAGATCACAGGAATTCAAATTTCTCAAATCTGATTTCCAACCCCCGATGAATAAGCATGTCTCTATATTTCAACAGTCCGTGTTAAGAGATTTACATTTTCAGCATAGGGAATCATGCATTCTGGGCCAAAACATCTAGACATCGGAAAAGGTTGCCCTGGAAGAACTTGGGCACAATCATAATATTGCTATTCTGCCTGCAGACAAGGGAGGTGCAGTCGTGGTAATGAATATGGGTACTACCTTAATGAGGGCAAGGGACAATTGGCAAACACTCGATGTTATATGCAGATGTCTATTGACCCCACTTATGTTTTTAAGAAAGAAATAGACAAGTTTTTGAATCAAGCTGAAGAAGAGGGTATTATCGCCAAAAATATTGTTAAACATCTTACAGTTAAGGATCCGCAAAAACAAATACTTTATCTTCTTCCCAAAATACATAAGTCTATTTCTAAATCCCCAGGCAGACCCATTGTATCTGGCATAGGTTCACTAACAGAACCTTTATCAGCCTTTTTAACACATTACCTTAAACCATTATTAACTACAGTTAAGAGCACGATTACAGGATACGACACATTTCCTACAAATTATAGGAGATACACAATTGGAACCAGGGTGGTTAATGTGTACGTTAGATGTGAAATCATTATATACCAGCATACCACATTGGGCTGGAATACAAGCCCTTAAATATTGGCTGGAAAGATCAGACCTGTATCCATCGGGTTTCAATACCTTATTAGTCTGCATGGCGGAACATGTGCTGAATAAAAATGTCTTCTATTTTCATGGAGAATGTTTTTGGCAATTACAAGGTACGGCTATGGGAGCTTCTTTTGCTCCCATATATGCGGATTTATTCATGGCCTATTTTGAAGAATGCATGATTTATGACACTTCACATAATCTATATATGGTGTAAATTGACATCTGGCGACGATACTTGGATGACTGTTGGATGGTGTGGTGGGCGGATCAAACATATTTACAAAAGTTTATTGAGTATTTGAATGGTAACATATGGGGTATTGAGTTCACTGTTACATTTCACCATGACACCATTGATTATTTAGATGTCACAGTGTACAGAAATACAGATCATACCCTAAGTACAAAAACATACTGGAAATACCCACAATATAATACATTGCTTCATGCATCCAGCATGCATCCGAACCACACCATTCGAAATATACCAAAATCTCAATTTATGCGTATTAAACACATTAGTTCATCTGAGAAAGATTTTGAACATGCCAGTCAAGATTTGTTTCATAGATTTAGGGATAGGGGATATAGAGATTTGGATATATATAGAGCAAGTGAATGGTGTAGGAACACTTTGTTACAATATAATAGATCTAATAAAACTAAGCAGGACTCAATTCTCAGGTTTGTGACCACATATGGTAGGAACCACCACTTGGTAAGAAATGTATTAGATTCCAACTGGAATATACTTTTGGCACATGAGGAACTGAGAACACTTTTGTGTCCCAAATGCCAAATCTCATTCAGACGGGGTAAAACTCTAGGAGGTCTCTTCTCTCACTACAAACATAAAGAAAGTGGAGGTGCAATATATCAACAAACCACTATAACTGTAGATAAACTTCTGGGTACCTTCCCATGTGGTCATTGTAGTTCCTGTTCACAGGTTAGTAGATTTAAGGAATTTACTAGTGCTAATACAAACAAGTGTATCAATCGAGGGTGTTCGCCAATTGTAGTAGTACATGGATCATTTACTTAGCGATGTGTCAATGTAAGGCATTCTATGTGGGCCAGACATCACGATCACTTGGGATACGCATGACAGAACATAAAAGTGATATCAGGAGCAAAAAAGAAACCAACGCCTTATATAGACATACCATCAAACATGGAAATGCTCATTTTATGTTTATGGTTATTGATAAAATTATGGGGGATAGAAGCAACCAACAAGGTTGGCACAGTATCTTGAATCACAAAGAAAAATACTGGATTACCAAACTTGGAGGATTATTCCCACTGGGTCTCAATGACCATTTGTAAAGTCATTATTAATATGTTGATCCTCAGTGACTAGTAATTGTTAGTGGTGTTCAAGATTTAGTCACATCCATATGGTAATCAATAGGTCATTTGGCATGGACTGTGGGTTATATGTTCAAGCAGACTTGATAAGTCAAATATGGAATAATAAAAAATGGATTTTACTGTTTTTTTCAGAATTGTTTGGGGACTGCTTAGAATCCTATAACCATTATTCATACATGTATATTGACATTATGTCTTGGATTTTATTTTCTATACTGTGTATTCAAGCCACAGTTATTATTATACATAGGATGATATTCATCTTAGTTACAACTAATTCAGTATATAGTGATAACAATATCAATGGAGCATATATTCAGGCAGCTATATAATATATCAGACAGTTATAAGTAAATATGTCATGAACTGTCAGTTCATTTGACTTCAGAGCTTCATGTAGGTGGAATAGGTTCTTTTGAGCTATTGTTTGAATACTTTATTCTATATGTATACTATATAGAAGATAGCTAATACAAACAAGTGTATCAATCGAGGGTGTTCGCCAATTGTAGTAGTACATGGATCATTTACTTAGCGACGTGTCAATGTAAGGCATTCTATGTGGTCCAGACATCACGATCACTTAGGATACGCATGACAGAACATAAAAGTGATATCAGGAGCAAAAAAGAAACCAACGCCTTATAGAGACATACCATCAAACATGGGAATGCTCATTTTATGTTTATGGTTATTGATAAAATTATGGGGGATAGAAGCAACCAACAAGGTTGGCACAGTATCTTGAATCACAAAGAAAAATACTGGATTACCAAACTTGAAGGATTATTCCCACTGGGTCTCAATGACCATTTGTAAAATCATTATTAATATGTTGATCCTCAGTGACTAGTAATTGTTAGTGGTGTTCAAGATTTAGTCACATCCATATGGTAATCAATAGGTCATTTGGCATGGACTGTGGGTTATATGTTGTGGGCGGCACAGTGGTGCAGCGGTTAACGTTGTCGCCTCACAGCAAGAGGTTCTCCAGTTCGATTCTCGGCTGGGGTGCCTTCTGTGTGGAGTTTGCATGTTCTCCCTGTGTTCGCGTGGGTTTCCTCCGGGTACTCCGGTTTCCTCCCACATTCCAAAGACATGCATCTGGAGCATTTCTCCCCGGGCCTCCGCTGAAAACAGGCTCTGTGGAACCTAGTCGGACATTCCCGGTCAACAAATGATAAATAAATAAATAAAATAAAAAATTCAAGCAGACTTGATAAGTCAAATATGGAATAATAAAAAATGGATTTTACTGTTTTTTTCAGAATTGTTTGGGGACTGCTTAGAATCCTATAACCATTATTCATACATGTATATTGACATTATGTCTTGGATTTTATTTTCTATACTGTGTATTCAAGCCACAGTTATTATTATACATAGGATGATATTCATCTTAGTTACAACTAATTCAGTATATAGTGATAACAATATCATGGAGCATATATTCAGGCAGATATATAATATATCAGACAGTTATAAGTAAATATGTCATGAACTGTCAGTTCATTTGACTTCAGAGCTTCATGTAGGTGGAATAGGTTCTTTTGAGCTATTGTTTGAATACTTTATTCTATATGTATACTATTTCTTTCAAATATATATACATATATAAGGTATAGTTGTTTGTTTTATACACTGAATTAGTTTACACATATAATATGTTGGAATGTAAAAAATAATAAATAACATACACAGTTTAGATACATAGGATATGTTAGCATTTTTCACATTCAAATTAAGGGTTTTCCTACCTATGTTCTTTAATTGACAACATTCATATATTCATGTTTTTGGGCTTCTCAATGTAATAGATTGCATATGTGTATCAGAACTGTTTGTTTTTTATTGATTAAGATGTAACTATCATGTGCACTGAAATACTCCATCCACTAGGTTGGGCTATACCATTGTTTCTATTGGTCAGCGACCAATATAAATATTTGAGAGCAATCTGTGTTTTAAAGAGTTTTTCTAATCCACTGAGGAAGGCTAGATAGCCGAAACAGGTCTGGTGATATTGAATATGTTAATATAATAAAATATCATTTGGAATTTATTCTGGTGTCTGGTGTCGAGTATCGTGGTTTGCTGGTTGTTGGTGTTTTCACAGCATATGTATGTGCCACAGCCTGACAGCGGCACAGGGGAATAACATTAGTGGGTGGTGCATGGCAGGGAACCCCTGTGGCTAGGCTTATGTAGGCCCCAGGACCAATAGAACAGTACTCACCTATGAACCTCTGTGTACCACAGGCAACATCAGCTAGGGCCCAATCATGGTCAATAATGGTCAATAATGGTATCTACACTCACCATAGGTACAGTACAATGTCTGTGTGTCTACTACCACTCATACATGCATTGCTGATGATGACTTATGTGAATACACATCAAGCAGTCACTAAACACGTGTCCACATGTGATCCAGGAACACACAGAGGCTGTGAGCATCAACGAAAACACACCTGACACACAGAGACACATCCTGCAATGGTGTGCATGCCCGTGAGATATGGTGCACAGTACATGCCAGGGTGCTGAACGGATGCACAGCAATGCTGTGGACATGGGAGCAGTGGGTTCCAGGGGGAGGGCCATCACCTACAAACAGAAGGCATGCATCAAAGCTATGTATAATGTTGGTAATGGGGATTGACTACAGTTGCCCTGCATGCTGTTCAGCCCCACATGTCCTGCATGCTGACATATGTGTAATTACAGGTATGTGTGTGATACTATACTGCAACATTGCCTGCTATTGTGTGTGTTATGGGGTTGCAGGAGCTCTCTGTAGGTGCTGTCTGGTGAAGTGTATGGGTTGCCATGTATGTCGACTACATGTGTGTATGTCTGTGTGTGTGGCCATGTCTGCACATATGTGTGTGTGTGTGTGTGTGTGTGTGTGTGTGTGTGTGTGTGTGTGTGTGTGTGTGTGTGTGTGTATGTGTGAGTGTGTGTGTATTTACTGTTTAGTGGTGTTGTACAGGTCTTAGAGTCTGTTCCCTGTTTTCCCCTCACAGGTGGCGAGATGGGGCTGGGTCCCCCCCCCGCAGGGAATCTGATGTCACTGATACAGACAATGACCATGAAGATAGGTGTGTTGAGGCACAGGAAGGGTCATCAGGGGCTGCAACTGGGCCACCAAATGACAACCCACATGTATCCACACCATCCACGCACACAGTCACACTGCCTCTACATACCTCATCACCATTGGCCCTAGCTGAGGGACAGCCTACGGTTGGCATGAGTGTCAGGACACAGCAGCCATAGCCAGATGTCTGCCGAGGTATCACATAGGCAGATGTGCAGGGGTGCTCGTAGAAGCACTGCTGGTCATCATGCACCTGGCAGATGTGCAACCCCTATTTCAACCACACGCATGTTCCAGACTGTCATGAAGGCACAGGCATGAATGGAACGGTACACCAGGCAGGGCCAAAGGGCACAGAGGGCTCATCACACCTCTATAACTGACAGCACCCGTGACCTAGCAAGTGCCATTTGTAATTACAACGAGATCATGAATAGACGGTGGGATGAGACATTGGAACTCATCCAAAATGTCATGTCCATGCATCAAGACAGGGTGGGACAGTTGCGACGGCCACATGGATGTATGCCAGCAACACCAGCAGCTGGAGGTCGCCGTGGATGTCCGAACAGTCACAGCCACTCCCATAGTTGCAGTACCAGCCCCAGCACTGTGGGGGGGCTGTTCACAATCCATCAGAGCAGACCACGTGCACGTGGCCCTGGCCAGTCCAGGAGGGAACTGTATCCAGTGGATGTCTGTCAAACTCGGGGGACAGTACTTGGTCTGGCTCTGTACCTGATACTGCCTGTAGAACTCCTGCCAGGCACAGGTCCCATGTCTGTGGCCAGAGATGGTGAACTGCAAACCCTGCCAGGTACAGTCTGCAGCTGTTCCACAATTCCCTGTATAGGGCAGCCACATGGAGAAACTGTGTGCATGCAGACACACACACACACACACACACACACACACACACACACACACACACACACACACACACACATAAACAACAAACCTAGGGCAACCACATACCTGCACACACAACATCACCAGTGGCCCATAACAATACTCAGCCCCCTCACACACACACATGTTGTCAATTGTATGGCTCAGCCTAGGCCTCTGGCAAACCAACAACACACCCTGTACATATGATGATACTTGTGCCACTGCCTAACATCTGTAACATCGATGCAGGGACAGGCTAACATGGTTCCGATGCACAGGGTGACTGTACAACAGTGTAGCAATGGAATGATGTATAGCATGTTGTCAGCAGTAAAGTGAAATGCTAATATCTTAGAAGGTGTAGCTGTGCAGCCATGATGCACCCTAGCTTTAATTAACAATGTTGTATTGTTGTCAACAGTATCTGTTCAGATTGTGTTGTGTTTGTCCATGTGCCACATGGCTGATGGGTGTAGTGGTGTCAGCAGGCCTTCTACAGTGGACACCAGTAAGTGTAGTGGGTGGTACACATGCCGTGGCTGGGTACAACACACAGTGCGTTTGGTTAGGATGCAGTACAGGTACAGTATTGCACACATGGAGGTATGTTCCCATGCAGGTAACACATCTGTTGCACATGTAATCCAACCAACCAAGACAGCATAGGCACAACCACACAGTGGTATATATGCAGTCTGCAATGTGGATGGCATTGAACATGCTAACAACAGGGTGTATGAACCTCTCCCCATTCTACTGCGATCCTCACCTACGTAGCATGTGTGTGCCAATGCCGGTGGCATAGCCCTACCCTTAGGAGGGTGTAAGGTGTTTACCTACTGTGAATGGTGTAGACAACAACTAACAACCTGATTACATACACTGTACAGTATTACAGACAGCTATGTAGGGGGATAGATGCAACAGTAACTGCAATTATGGCAGTCATGTCCACAATAGCCACACCCAGTGAGTTATAGCAACCCCAGTAGTGCTGCACACCTCAGCAGTGTGGAGGAGGGCATTGACACATCTATGACCTGTGAAGGACTGTATGCCCATGGGATGGCAATTGTGGTATGTTGGCATATGCCAAGCAATCGTGGTGGAAACATATCCTGTGAACGGAGGTAGATCCCATAACACCTGCACACATTCCTACAAGTGGGATGGTGTACAGAAGCCTGCTATGATGTACACAGGCATTTTGCACCTCCTAACCCTCATCTACATCTGTCATGATTGGGTTGAGGAGGTATACTGGGTTCAGGCTGTATTCTCTACCTTTGACAAGTCCAACATTGGCAGGGTCCCGTGTGTTGAGATAACCAGTGACATTGGCCATGGAGTCATTGTTGGTATGTTCCATGTCCCTGTAGACCACGGTCATCAGGCTACTGGGTGGTAGTTCCCAGCTGACATGGTGGGTTTGTGGATGTCCTTGCCAGCATTGGTGAAACCATTGTCAGATGTAGGGCTATTGGATTGTATGAGGGATCCCAGCTACTTACTGCACCTGCCCAGGGGGTTCCCCCAACCAAGACATGTCACTTGACCGTACTGCATGATATGTTAGTAATGCCAGTCTTACATCCTACAGGTGGGATGGAGTAATGTTAACATGCATTGCCCTTGTTGTGTAGGGTCCTGCTTATGGGATCGGCTAAGGTTGGTATTGTATTGCAGGCCAGAAGTATTTGGCTGGGGGGGTATACCTATCCATGCCAGATGTAAGTTGTTGGGGTCTTTCAAAGTCATCAATGGTGCATGTGGACATATATGTTGTGGTTATGTTCCCAGTTCCATCTACAGATGTATGTCCATATATGCCTATATTGATATATATATGTGTTCACCTTTGACAGGGGGATAATCATTCCTTTGAACAGCCCTTTCTGCAAACAGAAAGGACTAACCCGTCATTTCTTACTGCACCACAGTTAAGAGAACTGTAGCTCTACAGACACCTTCGCTGACACTCGAACCACAAGTTGGAATATATATTGTACTGGAGGGGGGCATGACTCCCTGTATCCCCCTCTGGGGGACCGGGCCCCCCACAACCCCCCTACTGTGATATACAAACTCCTAGTGTGTACTACAGTGGGGATAGGCAATTATTCCCCATCCCCTCTATAGTGACATCCGCAACCAAATTGCCTACTCTGCAATGAGCGAATGCATACTTACATTCGCACATTGCACATTCTATGCATGTATTGCAGGATTGTGCAATGTTAAGAACAAACATTAGGCCTACCAGCCTCTGGACACATGGCCTTCTCCCTTTGAAAGGTGAGCCATATATATGCTGACATATATGCATTCCTAGTGCTGTCTATATGTGGATATATACATATATATTGTTGGCTGTATGCATAGCTATGTATGTCTGTATGTATTGGCTTATATATATATATATATATATATATATATATATATATATATATATATATATATATATATATATATATATGTGTGTGTGTGTGTGTGTATGTATATAGATATGTCTATACCTGTATCTACATATATAGATATGTTATATCCATTCAATGATGAATATATATACAGAAACAAATACATCTTCATGGTGGAATACATTCCCTGTAGTGTTGTATACCTGGGCTGGATAATATGTATGTGGACACATCATGATTATGCATATCTGCTACGACTTAGTGGTAAATCACTCTGTGTATGATGTGCAGGGTCCTGGTTATGAGACTTGCAGGACCTGTTTATTTTGCTGCTGGGCAGAACACACAGACCTGCTTACAACTGCTTTACGGTGCCTTAATCACTCTCTATCCAACAGGACGTGTTCTGGCCAGTAACAAATTAAACAACTCTGGCAAGGCTCAAACCAAGGACCCTTCACACCCTAGACAAACTGATGTACCACTACACCATGACAGGTACACCGATATTCAACGTTTCAGAAACATATCAGCCAGTCCTTTCATGCAACAGTGCAGAGAATGTTTACCAACATCTAGATGTCTGCATGTGTAACTATAGTGCAACCTTAACAGATACAACATACCCATATATGTACAGATACACATGTATTCAAATATATATGTTGTTTTACTACCTCTATATACATATATATTGCTATCTATGCACATATACCTATATATCTGTTAGCAGGTAAATATATCTATATAGGTATATATGGCCATACATCTATGGATAGCAATTGCAGATTGACAAATACACCAATGTCCACATGCACTGTTAATGGGGTTGAGAGGCCCCACACAGTATACGTCTTGTACGAATAGGCATCCCCCCAAAGCCAAACACATGCACCCTGCAATACACTACCAAGTACAGTCCGCCTCCTACAGGACATGTAATATGTGGAAGCCATCGACGTCCCCAGGATACAGATACACATATATGCTGATACAGATATACATAGATATATATATGTATATGTATATGTATATATATATATATATATATATATATATATATATATATATATATATATATATATATATACATGTGACTACACATACACACGCAGATATACCATTGGCATGCTTCCTCAATACTATGCAGCCTTTATCTGGAGCTGTCATAGCTCCGTTTTGGAATTTGCAGAAATGTACTCAGTTAGTAACTGAGTACATTTCTGCAGATTGCACTTGTCTTACACGGACTATTGCAAGCTTTCTGGATTGCACTATCACCTCATTTACATGGATTTCTCCAGCAGATGAGGTGATTTGCATACCAGGGCTTAGTCCGTGCAAAATTAGTGCTGGAGCTCTCGTGCACACCCCTGCCGGCTGTTCCTGGATTGCACAGCAGACATATTGCCTGCGGGAGCTACTGCACTCATCTTGCACTCCATGCAAGCTTTTGAGAATCCAGGGGATTGTGTTGTCAGTATCTTATGTTTCTTAAGCAATAATAAAATGACTTTAGTGTTTCTGCATTCCTAACACAACTGTAAAAGATAACAGAGTAAATACAATGTGGGCATAATTTCAAAGATATCACTTTATTTGACACTAACAAAAATAAAGTTGGAACATAACCAGCCTGAAAGAGAAATGATTATTTTGCAGTTATTTACAAAAGTTTTGTGTGGTTACCATAGCTACCAAAGCCCTCTCCAACTAACTGTGAAATTTCAAAATCTTTGTCTTGTTGTAAGTAGAAAGTTTTATGCTTTTTGTGGATTTTTAATATGGAGAATCAGTCATAATGAGTAGCAGTACTTAAAATAATGTACTGGGGACATACTAGATGATGAACATGGTGTGGATGCTCTAAACATGAGCTCCACTCCACACCAGGCATTTCTTCTGGTAATTCCAGGAAGAACTGTGTTGCAACTTTTGGATTTCAGTTGTAGAGTAGGTCAGATGATATTTGCTCATTAGACTGGATTCTGGCTACAAGTTCAGCATTTGGTGGTAATTTAGGACTATCCACTTTATCGGCTGCTGGGCTGAGATAGGCAGCGTGTTCAAGATTGTGGTGCTCATGCTGAAGGTAACTGCAGACATTGCAGCAATAAAATCTTCCCTGAAAGCCCCAGACTTCATTGATGAAGAATACTGCAATGGATGTCTCCTCAATTAAAATTGCTATAGCAAAACATGACGAGAAGCTGGAGTGTTTAAACAGGATGTTAAAAGAGCAGCAGAAAGAGTTAAAAAGCATATTGAGAGTATCACAGGAAGCACCAAGGAGGTTACAGACATTACAACAGCTGGAAGCTAAGCTTGCTACTTTGAAGAATCATTCCAGATGTAATAATTTACATGCAATTGGCCTATCTGAAAGAATAGAAGGTATGGATACTTTAGCTTTCATTAGTAAGGAATTGTATAAGTTTTTAAAGGTTGATATCCCACCTATAATTGAGTGTGGACATGAAGTGACAGCCAGAGATGTTAATTCTAATTATCCACGGCATCTTATTTGTCGTTGCTTGGACTATAATGATAGAGATAGTAATCTGAAAGCAGATAGAGATATGGGTTCAAATTTATGGCTGAGTGGTTATCTAGTGTGGATTGTTCCTGACTCACGGCTGCTATTTTTTCCAAAAGGAAAGCTATGTCATCCTTTTTTATTTGGGGGAGACAGATGGAGTTTGGGGTATTACTACATTACCCAGCTAAGTTGGTTCTGGTAAAAGAACTGCAGAAACTCTCCTTTCTGTTCCTGAATGATGTAGATGTTTTCTTATGAGACTGGCAAGGCAACCAAAACTACTTAAGCAGAGGTTGTTAGAGGGGGTACTCTGGAAAAAAAAAGAAAGTCTTTTGTCTTCCCGTCTAAACCTCCACAAGGGAAAAATGGGAAAATGTCAGCACCAGTCCAATTGATACCTGCTAATCAGGGGGTTTACTGTCATTAACTTGACTCACAGTCAGTCGAGTTCACCTGCACAAGTCCCACATTGTGAACGTTGAAACTGACATTACTGACTGTCCAACCTTGCCTCCATCCATACCTATGGTAACACTTGTTCCTGGTTCAGAGAGGAAGGGAGTTTTCAGGTTTGGTTTTTGTGTCGGGTATACTGGAATTCAGCATTTTGATTTTTGTGGAATGGTTTGAAGCAAATTAAAACCCGACCATCTGTTAGTCAATTGCATGATAGTAAATTAATGGGGGGGTTGATACAGATTATTTGACTATGCATCAGGTAAACCACCTCTGGCAGCTGAAATGAGCATCTTGAATGGGAAGGGTTTTTCACAAAGTGGTGTGCAGAATTCTTAAACGGATTATATTACTGCAGAGGCCATTCAGGAGATTGAGGATTCTGGCCTTTCTTACAGTGATATGTTAATATTGGCAATATTGTTGGCAAGGTTCAGAAAAAATGAGATAGATTTAGATGATGCTTTTGGGCTAAAAGTCTTACGTCCCCTAAGATTCTTCCTAGATGAAATAAGGTGAGGGTGAATGGCTTATTGGGGAGAGGCCTTTGAGATGCTGGTGTATTATTACCACCAAAAGAAATAGGATTAAAGACTTGGTGTGTCAGCAGTATGGCCAGAAGCATAACTTAATTCAGATGGTAACTCTTTCCATGTAATTCTTGTGAGATTTTTTTTAAAAGTCTTTCTGCATAGGATAAAGGAAGGTTGCTGAGGAATATTACAGGGAAAGAAATCAGAGTGGTAATTCAGGAGCTTGGGGTAGGAAATGCTCCTGGATTAGATGGGCTAACCCTAGATTTTTTTCAAGAAGTGTTCAGATGTGTTAGTGGGGCCTCTTAAACAGTATTTTATATATGTGGAAAGGATGGCTAATAAAGCAGAAGTAATTTTTTTTGAACCCAGGCAAAGATATAAATTCTCCAGCCAGTTACAGGCCTATATCTTTGCTTCAGTTGCATACAAACATATATTCCAAAATCTTGGCTAACAGAATTAACAAGTTGTTGCCAAGATATGTTTTGGAGAATCATCAGGGTTCTTGAAAGAAAGAGAGTATGGTCCAGATTTAGTCTGATTATGGTTGAACATACAAAGACTGGAGCAATACACAAGTGGATTGTCTGGGGCTTTAAATGTTAATTTTCAGAAAGCTTTTGATAGTGTTGAATAAAACTTTTTTGTGGGCAATGATGGACACAATTGGTATTCTACTCGAGTTTTCTAATAAATGTAAGCTTTTATATTGGAATACCACTGCATGTACAGCTTCTAACAGTATTTTTAAGTCAATTAAGCAAAAGAGGGGTATTAGACAAGGGTGCCACCTCTCGCCATTATTATTTATATTAGCAAACTCAGTGCTTGAGGACTTTCTTTTGTATAAGAATGCAAAGAATGTTATCTTGATATCCAGGTCGCAGTCTGTGCTTGCATCTTAGTTTGCAGATGATTGCATGATCTGGCTAAAAAACCCTAGGGATAATTTGGCAGGAATTTTGAACTCTTTTAGGGAGTTTGCTGGAGTTTCAGGGTTAGAATTAAATCTTTCTAAAACAAAGCTCTTCCCTTTGACAAATCAGGCACTTAACATTCCTAAATAATGGTGTGAAATAGCCACGGGGTGGAATATTTTGGGGTGTGGATGGATTTAGACGACAAAAATGTTAAAACTGAATACATACCCTATTACAGACTATTTAAAATTTAAAGATCATTGTTGGGAAGGGATGAGTCTTCTATTTTTGAGCAGAGTGCAAATTATCAAGACATTTTTTCTGCCTAAAATCCTGTTTGTGCTTTGACATTTACCACAACTGCTGAATCACTTACAAATGCCTTCTACCAGCACCTACAGGACTGCATGGATCAGGCAATCCCAAACAAAACTAAGACTCTTTGTACCAAAGGCAAGCGTCCAGTCTGGTGGACCCCAGCCATAAACAGGCTCTACAACAAAAGGAGGAAGCTACTACAAGATAGAGAAAAATCCTTGAAAGGTAAGACACCTTTGATCATTATAAGTAAAAAACTAAGAGCTCTCATAAAATCATCCAAGGCAAATTTTGAGAGAAAAATCGCCAAGGACTCAAAAGACAATCATAAGGCCTTCTTTAGCTATGTTAGAAACCTAGGAGGAAACTCCCAGATATGCTCAGAATTAGTTCAAAATGATGGGAAGATTACTGAACCTACACACATTGCCAACATACTGGCTGACAGGTTCAGTGCAAACTTCTCCCCCTTCTACGATTGTAGCCCCCCAAACATCTCCAACGCCCAGGTAAGAACTGCTCTCTCCAAAGCAAAAAACACAGCATCCATGGGACCGGATGGTGTCCCCGGCTGTGTGCTCCACGAACTCAATGAGGAATTAAACCCGCAGTTAGGACAGCTGTTTAATCTTAGCCTCACCTCAGGATACGTACCCAAGGAGTGGCGCACGGCGACTGTGGTCCCACTTCACAAGGGCGGTGCCTCCACCGACCCTGGAAATTACCGTCCCATTAGCTTGACAAGCCTTATCTGCAAAGCCATGGAGAGGATCATAATGGAACTCATAAATAAAGACATAGGGAACTTGCAGACTTTGGATCCAACCCAGTTTGGCTTTGTCAAAGGCAGATCATGCCTTTTAAACTTGGTTGACTTTTTCGAGACAGTCACCAAGGCCATTGATGAGGGAAAGGCAGTCCATACAGCCTACCTTGACCTGGCAAAGGCCTTTGACACAATACCCCACTCAGGTATCATCGAAAAACTCATCAGCTTGAATGTAAACCCATACATCACAAGATGGGTTGCAAACTGGCTAAGTGACAGAACCCACAGGGTCAGAGTTGCTGGAGCCATGTCAGACTCAAAGCCTGTCACAAGTGGTGTCCCACAGGGCTCAGTCCTGGGTCCACTCTTGTTCGGCATCTACTTTTCTGAAGTACAAGCAAACACAGGAGGGTTATGGCTGACAAAGTTTGCAGATGACTGCAAACTGGGCGCCATAGTCGAAAACACATCTGACACAGATATCCTTCAGAAGGGCCTCACAGAAACGGATAACTGGTGCCAGAGCCATGGCCTAAAGTTAAATGCCAAGAAATGCATAATCATACCCTTCAGGAAAAACAAGGTTACCCCTAGCTACCATATAGGTGGCAATCCACTGAGCACAGAAGAAGTCATCAGGGATCTGGGGACCCAGGTTGACAGTAGCCTTCGCTTGACACTCATGTTGCTAAAGTAGTTAGGAAAACCTTCTACATTGCCCACCTGATCATGAAGGGATTCACATCTAGATCAAGGGAGGTCATCGTCCCCTTGTACTCATCACTCATTAGACCTATGATTGAGTACAATGCCCCATTCGGAATGTATCTGACCCGACACCTGCAGCAGCTGGAAAGGCCCCAAAAGTTCCTCACCAAAAGGATAAAGGGTCTCAAAATCTATGTCTTATGCTGCCCGACTGAAAGAACTCCAGCTCTATTCAGTCTCATACCGCTTGCTCAGAGGTGACCTGTGCCTGACATATAAGGCCATGTCAAACCCTGATTTGATGAATATGCTTCACCTCAAAAAATCTAGATCCCTCAGAACCACAAGGGCAGGAGACTTAAACCTTGACACGGTTATTAATAGAATGTGCTGGAGGGACAGATTCATCACCCAGAGACTCCCTATGCTGTGGAACAAAATCCCGGTACATGTGAGGCAGAGCACCTCGCTGGCCTTGTTCAAGAGGAATCTTGACCAATGGATGGGGGATCGCAGATATACCCCAGGGATTACTTCAGTGTCACTGCTTGACAGAGGCACAGCAAAATAATAGGCATAGTTTTATTCAAACTAAAGGGGTGGCGAAAGCCAAATAACTATGGGCTAGGCTTATAAATGCCCTTGGGCTGATAGCCTAGTATGAACCTATGAACCTATGAACCTATCTACCTCTCCCTCTCTTATGGAAAGGCAGCATATAATAATGAATTTTGTCTGAAGAAGGTCATGACCTAAGTTAAGCTGAAAGAAATAATATGTTCAGATTGAGGTGAGGCTCAGACTTCCTAATTTAATAGCCTATGGGAAAGCTGCAGTTGACTGGCAATACATATTTATTTTATTTAACATTTGTTTACTGGGAAAGAGCCCATTTTCAGTGTAGACCAGGGGAGAAATGCTCCAAACACATGTCTTTGGAATGTGGGAAGAAACTGGAGCATCCAGATGAAACCCAAGCAAATGCAGGGAGGACATGCAGACTCCATACAGAAGGCACCACAGCTGAGAATTGAACCAGAGAACTTCTTGTTGTGAGGTGACAATGCCAACTGCTGCACCACTGCATCGCCCCTGAGCTAGGAGGCCTCACAAATCTATCTGTTTTCAAAATATGATCCTTTTTGGACACACTTTGGGTAGGTAAGTCCTCACATGAGGTTTGAGACCCAGGAGGATTGGTATCTTGGTTTGAGGGGAATTTTGTCAGTTCAAATCAGAAGCATATGACATCTGGGAATGTCCTACACACTTGCAGTGTTTGGGCTAACACTAGAGTTAAAAGTTTTAAGACTGATATGGTGGAATAGATAGATAGGGGTTTTATATTTGTTATGGATTTATTAAACAAACTGGATTCTTTTGTATCCCTTCTGCAGGACTCTGTGATGCTGATCCAAGGAAAACAGGACTTCCTGGTGGCAAGTTTGGCAGGTGCATGACCATTTCTGTAAGATGCATATTTGTAAGTCTGTTTCTATTCCATGGTTGAAGAGGGTAACTAGGACCTCGACAAGGCTTTCACTGTAATCCACTCCAGAGGTAAGACTAAGAATATGTTGTCAATATTTTAACTCAGATTGTTTTGAGACAAGACATTCACTGTATGATAAATGACAGAATGGTTTGCACTGTACAATCTCAAACAGTAATTAGGAAAAGGTTTTCACGTTATTAAGACACAAATGTTTACCCCAATGGAAAGGTTTAGTTATTTCAAATGTATTCATATGTGGCAAAGTTCTCCAGGATACTGTCACAGTGTATTGGGCATATGGAATGGCAGTTGTTAGAGGTGTGGATCTAGGAATGCAGACTATATTCCTTTGATTAGGTTCTGTGGTAAGGTTATGAGACTATGTATGGACCAAGATCTTAAAAGTGGTTAGATGGACTTTAAGAATTTCACTGTCACATTCTTTAGATATACATTTTTGGTTGTTAGCGATCTCCTGCAAGGAAAGCACCTGACATTAATAGTATCGGCTTGATCAAGAGTTGTAGTTGATTCAATTCTGAATTTAATTTAATGTATAACCATTAGAAAATGTTTATAGATGACTGGACACACAACTTTTCATTATTTTTAATAAGCTTTCTTAATGGTGACAGAAGGATCTAATGAAGCAAGAAGGGGAAAAATACTGTTCTGTCTTTACTTTTGCTGTTCATTCTGTATGTTAACCTTTATATGAATGGTGAGGAATCTGGAATCTTTTGCTTCACATTTATTTGGGAAAGTGTTCTTGTGTTGGTAAGAGTTTGTCTTTCTTGAACATAGCTTAAGATTACACATATGTTGATTATTTTCTTTTACCTTATGTGGTTGTGTGATTTCAACTTGTTCAATAAAGGCATGAATGAACCAATGTACTGTATAAAGAGAAATATGCATTATTCATTTCTCATTTTTTTTTTATTCTTTCCTCTTCCTGGTTATGAAAATGAGTATACTTGGTTGGTCAGTCACAAACCCACAGTATTAGCCTATAGGACGTTTGCCTTGAAATAGCTGTAGTCTACAAACCCCTCTGAAGCAACTGATTTTTAAGCTTGACAGTAGGATATGTTATTAAACTGTGATGGGTATGCTTCTGCATGTCTGAACCACTTTTTTATATTGCAGTTAAGTGGGTTACCATGTTCAGATCTTTTCTGAAGTTGTAACCATCAGGCTTTTGAAAACATTACTTCATCCGTTTTTCTCAGAACAAACTTCTATTGTTCACAGTACAGTACTTTGTCACCAATGTGCAGTGAACTTAGAAAACGCATCATGAATCATGCCTTGAGCTTATTCTTTTTTTTTTGGCTGCTGCCATTAGGGGTCGCCACAGCAGATCATCTGTTTCCATTTCTTCCTGCCCTCTGCATCTTGCTCTGTCACACCAACCACCTGCATGTCCTCTCTCACCACATGCATAAACCTTATCTTAGGCCTTCCTCTTTTCCTCTTACCTTGCAGCTCCATCCTTAGCATCCTTCTTCCAATATACCCGGCATCCTTCCTCAGCACATGTCCAAACCAAAACAATATCGCCTCTGTGCCTTTGTCTACAAACCGTCCAACCTGAGCTGACCCTCTAACATACACATTTCTAGTCCTTTCCATCCTTGTCATGCCCAGTGCAAATCTTAACATCTTTAACTCTGCCATCTCCAGCTCTAACTTCTGTTTTTTCATCAGTAGCATCAACTCCAACCCATATAACATAGCTGGTCTCATTACCATCTTGTAGACCTTCCCTTTCACTGTTACTGCTATATGTCTGTCACAAATCACTCGTGACACACTTCTCCATGCACTTCACCCTGCCTGTACTCTCTTCTTCACCTCTCTTCCACACTCACCATTACTCTGAACTGTTTATTTCAAGTATTTAAACTCATCCACCTTCACCAACACTCCTCCCTGCATCCTCACCATTCCTCTGTCCTCCCTCTCATTCACACACATATATTCTGTCTTAGTCCTGCTGACCTTCATTCCTCTCCTCTCCAGCTCTGACGTCTGTCTTTTCATCAATACCACCGTCTCCAACCCCTTTAACACAGCTGGTCTCACTACCATCTTGTAGACCTTCCCTTTCACTCCATCTATCACAAATCACTCCTGACACACTTCTCCATGCACTTCACCCTGCCTGTACTCTCTTCTTCACCTCTCTTCCACACTCACCATTACTCTGAACTGTTTATCCCAAGTATTTAAACTCATCCACCTTCACCAACACTCCTCCCTGCATCCTCACCATTCCTCTGTCCTCCCTCTCATTCACACATATATTCTGTCTTAGTCCTGTTGACCTTCATTCCTCTCCTCTCCAGCTCTGACATCTGTCTTTTTATCAATACCACCGTCTCCAACCCCTATAACACAGCTGGTCTCACTACCATCTTGTAGACCTTCCCTTTCATTCCATCTATCACAAATCACTCCTGACACTCTTCTCCACCCCCTCTACCCTGTCTGCACTCTCTTCTTCACCTCTCTTCTACACTCACCATTACTCTGAACTGTTTATCCCAAGTATTTAAACACATACACCTTCACCAACTCTACTCCCTGAATCCTCACCATTCCTCTGTCCTCCATCTCCTTCACACACATATATTCTTAGTCCTGCTGACCTTCATTCCTCTCCTCTCTAGGGTCTCATCAACCTTTTCCCTACTCTCACTACAGATCCACAAACATCATATTCCATGGGGACTCCTGTCTGATCTCATCTCTCAACCTGTCCATCACCATTGCAAATAAGAAAAGGCTCAGAGCTGATCCTTGACGTAATCCCACCTCCACCTTGAATGTTTCAGTCATGCCTTCCTCAGCCCTCACCACTGTCACACTGCCCTCGTACATATCCTGTACCACTCTTACACAGTTCTCTGCCACTCCCGACTTTATCATACAATACCACAACTCCTCTCTAGGCACCTTGTCATATGCTTTCTCTAAGTCCACAAAGACACAATGCAACTCCTTCTGACCTTCTCTGTACTTCCCCATCAACACTCTTAGACCAAACATTGCATCTATAGAGCTCTTTCCTGGCATGAAACCATACTGCTGATCATTAATCATCACCTCCCTTCTTAACCTAGCTTCCACTACTCTTTCCCATAACTTCATGCTGTATATGATCAATGTTATCCGTCTGTAGTTACTACAGGTCTGCACATCACCCTTATCATGCTTTGAGCTGTTGGAATGAAATAAAACAAAGCAAATTATAGACATTTTTTAAACAATACTTTTAGGTCTTTGTACTCCATTTGTTTATCTGTCGGCTAGAAAAAAATCATTTTAAACATACATTATTGACATTTTTCATTTTCATTTAGCATTTTGTAGAAGAAAAAAGTTAAATCATAGCAAATGTAATTTTTCAGATGTACTGGATTCTGATTATCCCTTGCAGAAGTACTTTGGTAAACAGCAACAGCCATCATAAGAAGTAAAATTATAGAAAAAAACTGTAGAAAATTTTACACAAGTGCCTTCCAAGAGGGTTACTGATGTCAATACATACCAAATAATATATATATATATATATAGTTGCTGTGCATTTCATTGTGATGTGCATTTATCGCATGACTCTGATTTTGGTAAATTTTGTTAGTGGTTACAGTGGTCAAATTATAGTATAGTCAAACTGTAACAGTTAAACTGTAATATAATTTCAGGAGTTATCCTTTTTCTCCATGGCTGTGTGACCATAGAGTTAGTATATATAATTCCCAGAGGTGTGGAGTGAAGCCCCCCATGTAAAAGCAATGTTGTTGGGCTTTTTAAGTGACTGCAAATAACACAGGCAATTCATTTACATTTGCAATTACTTTAGTTTATTGTTTTAGATGTTTGCAATTGCCAGTGAACTTTCATCAATAAAAAATACATCTAAAAAATTCATTGGCAAACACAAACAACCAACAAAAAAAAAACACCCAACTAAAGTGATTGCAAATATAAACAATGTAAAGAAATAAAATCACACACACACATATACACACACACACACACACACACACACACGCGCGCGCGCGCGCGTGTGTGTGTGTGTGTGTGTGTGTGTGTGTGTGTGTGTGTGTGTGTGTGTGTGTGTGTATTTATAGATGTGGTCATAGCACGCATTTCTTTCTTGCCACTGTTTTTGGTAATTTGTATCATTGGTATGCGTGGTCGCAGTACATTACAGTCGAACTGTTTGACTTTAATATAGGTATCGCCTTCTCTATGGTTGTGTGACTGCGGAGTTAGTATATTTAATTTCTGGGGGGATGGGAGCAGAAAAGCAAAGTTTATGGTTATTTTAGGCGATTATAAATGTAACAAATTGTTTCATTTGTGATCATTTTAGTTCAATTTTTTTTAGATGATAATAATCACCAATGAACTGGTTTGATGTACTTGCAATCAGTGCTCATCAGTAATCGAAAGAAATATAAGCACACACACACACACACACACACACACACACACACACACACACACACACACACACACACACACACACACACACACACAGTAAAATGAAATAATTAAACAACTGTCAGAACTGAGAAATTCTTAAATCAGTGTCATCACAAGAAATGCTTCTGTGACAATCCCACATTCATTCCATAGTTGTAGAATGTTATTCTTGAAAATGAACAGAGCTTTTTCTTTCCAATACTGTTTTACATTTTTTTTTTCTTGTTACTTTAAGGAACAGAGAACTCCACATAATGTCTGCATTGCCAAAATCATCATATCAACAATGTAAGACTACAGGATTATTAGCTGGATTATTAGCATTATTTTTTCATAATATCTCTGAAGTGCTTTAAAATCTAGCTTTAAATGCCCTTTTCATTTCATCTATGCAAGCTTTGCCACAATTGAATAATGCAGCCTATGGCTTAACAGTGAGCTGCCTCTTATTTAATTACCTCATTTCATCAGAAATAACTCCTTTGTTGGCTCTGCACTGACCACAGTGGAGTAAAACATTCTTTGTTCTAACCCTGCTGATTTGTATTCACTTTAGAGTGCATGGAGCAGCCATGAACCAATAATTTAGACAAATTGTGGGCACTGTTAAAATGTGGCATTATTGTTTGCAGTATACAAATTTATAACCAATATTGTAATGTTGCTTCAGCATATGAAAAAACTGTGATTAGTTTTATTTTCCTTATTACTTTGCCCTAGTATTCTGGTACAAAGAACAATTGGTCTAACTTTATATTGCTCTTCTGCATCAGCATCTGTTTTGTTTTTAAATGGTAGTTCTCTTCTTCTGGCACATTTTGTAATATTTCACTTATGTGTCTTTTGATTCCTAGCCATTTGAGAAAAACATTTAATAAGAGTCTCTGCTATTGATTGTCATCCCTACTACTGCAAACCTATCTTACCATAAGGATTTTTCCAAAGGGCAACAAACAGAAAAGGGCAAGGGGGTGGTAGCTTGATCCATGCAAAAATTATTACAACTTCCTTCTTTTTTATATAAGCCAGTCACAATCTCTTAACAAGGCACCTAAGAAATTCATGACTGTTAGGGCCCCCCTCATTAGCTATGGCTGTAGAAATTCCACAAAAACTGCAGTTACTTGGGAAAAAAGAAAAACAAAACATCATTCACTTGTTCCTTCTCCAGTTACCCACTTTATACTAATCAGTGTCTCAATACAATCCTGCAGAGTCATAGTATAACCCTGATTAGGGTAAAATGGGTAATTGATGAATGAAGGAATGTGAGGTAAGTGGTAGAGATTGTCAGCCCAAAGCAATCACTATCACCACTTACATAGAATATTAACACAAGCAGATGCTCCTCATCTTCAGGGATTTATTTTCTTTTACATGTAGTTTTACAAATATTGGCAGGACTCTAGATATGTCTGTAAGAAATGGTAACAGAACAGAGTGCCCACAGGTATGATCCATTCACTTTTTCATCTGTTTATTTATTACAATGATCAAGGCTGAGGCTGTGATTCTGGATGGCTGCTAGTCACAGCAGAAAGCTGAAATGCATTACTCTGGCCATTACTTCTTTCACCTTCTTTGTAATCACATGCTATTGCTGATCACTGAAAGGGGAGAAGCGGTAATATGTATATGTAAAGAAAAGACAGTAAAATGATCACCAGCATAGCTTGTGGGTGAGGTAAGTCCATTTTTGTATAACAGAAACAGGTTAGAATGCATTACATTTGCCATTTCTTTACCTTTATCACATGATAACATGCATGGTACACTAAAGATGGCTATTGTTTGGGAGGAAGAAAGCTGTATGTGAAAGCACAATATATTTATATTAACACTGCTGAATGATTATTAATATGGCATGTCATGTGGGAAGAGGCAGTTATTTATATGTGGGCATCAAGTTGAAATACATTAGTTTCACTGCTATATCCTTTACTTTCTTCATAGCGAGATAGCAAAAGCCTACAAAGGAAGTGGCTATCTTTTGGGAACAGAAGAGGCAAGTTAGCTTTGTTTTAAAGCAGCTGTCCATCAAGTTGTTTTATTACTTGGAAATAGTGTGTGTGTGTGTGTGTGTGCATCTGCTGCGGTGGGTTACAATCTATGTATCTGATAATAGTGAAGTAAAAGATGTTACAATGACCATTATTTATTTATTTAGGTTTTTATTCATTTGATCACAATCAGACTTCCGATGTGTATGCAGTAAATAAAGTGAATACAACTTGTAGGTAGGGGACATAGTCTGTAGATAAAAGTGACTGACCTCTGCTGCAATTTAATTATATTTAAACAGTCCATGATCTGGTATGACACAGACAGTGTATTTTTGTGTAGGTGTGCACATGTGGGTGGCTGGATATGAATGAATATATTATCCAATTTTTTGGTTGTGGAAATTTTATGCCACCTTTTTTGCAAAGTAGGGATAACCGAAGAGAAAGAACATTTTTGACTGTACAAAGAGCTGCAATTAATGACTGTGATTTTTATGGAGACACAAGATTTTTCAAAATGTTGCTTTACTGTTATAATTTGAAAGCATCCTTACCACAGATTTCTTTAGAATTATTTCACAAGAAATATTTATATTTCCTTTATATCATAGGCAGGTATGTACTACATATAAAACAGTGTAAGTATCTTCTCTGTGTGGAAGATTTTCAATCTATATATATCTATTAAATACCAAGTTGTAAGCATATATATAACCAAATAACTAAAAATATATAGCAAATATATGCTAAAAAGAACCATAGTTCACTGCAAATGCTTACTTTCAAAAAAAATCACTTTTAATAGAAAACAAATAAAAATGAAACCCTGAAGGTTGAAACTATTTTGCACACAGGTTGAGCGCTTTCATCTGCTAACTGTAGACTTCATCAGAACAGTGAAATGTGTGTTGCTCCCCCATATAATACATTTTTAATATATATATCTAATCACTGTATATTAATTAGATCAGATAATGGTAGTAGAAGTAGCGAACTTAAACTTGTCCTAAGTCAAAAAAAATAATAAAATATATACAATTTGAAATATTGTACAGAATTACTAAGTATTCAAAAGTAATTCAAGCAGGGTAGGATGTCTGTTACTTAGTAAAGGATTTTCGACTGGAAACAGACTGCTTACCCAGTTTGGATTACTTTTGAATACTTAGTAATTCTGTCCTTTTTAGTAGACTTGTATACCTCAGAAAATGGTTGGCTTGACCGCATTTCATATCCTTCCTTGTTCTGCATAAATCCACAACTTTCAAGAAGTTTAGGTATTTTTGCCTTAATAGACTACGACTTGTTTGATTTTTTTCTTAGACAAAATTTTCTGTCCTTTATTAATGAATCCTTCAAATCTTCATATATAGTATTTGCCTGGATTCTTTAACTTTGGTGTCATGGTTAAGGTGTTTATCTCACAAACACAAGTTACAGGGTTTGATTCTCATTTTTGGAAGAGAAACTGTCATAGCTAAAAATGGCAGACAAGGGCAATTTGCCTATGATTTATAAGGTGGAAGTTTGGCATAATTATTAATGTATTTACCTTACAAACACAATATGCAGCATTGGATTCTTATATGGGATAATTGGATAGGCTTAAAAATGGCCCAAAAGGGCAGGTAGCCTAGTACTAATCTATGAACTTATCTATGAACCTATAAGCATGTATAGTTTCTATAGCATCCTGTGACCTTATAAATTGTTAATAAATGGCTATTTCTTTCAGGCTCACAATAATTTCACTCTAATTGATGCTGTTGTATCTGCCTGGTCTTCAAGAAAGGACAATAGCATCTTCAATGCTTCCTCTACAGCAACATGTAGACATATGGCGTAGTGTATCTTTTCAGGGTTCTTCTCTAATGCACTCACAGTGAGGCATAAATCAAAAATTTGGATCCAAACTTTCTAGTTTTCTGCTAAGTTGCATTGTAATGAGAAAATTCCTTGTAGATGCATTTTGAATAGTATTTCACTACTTCTGGACACCTAAATTCCTGATGTCACATACAGTTCTTCATCTCTACAGGTATATTTCTGCACTCTGACCTCATGCAACATCTGCATGTTTTAGCAGTATGAGGACTTTAATCAGACGTACACATATAGACAGTGTACCACATGATATGCCAACTCCTTGGTGCATGGTATTGCCATATTTAAGGCTGTATACCTGCTATGGTACAGCTACCTTGGAGGAGTAAAGAGAAACAGCAGTATGCCTTGTCTGTTATCACTTTAGGTGCTTGTCATTCCAGAACCTGTTCAGCTGGCTTGGTATTTGTGAGGATAATGAGTGCATAAAGACCATGTAGGTACTTTATTTTACTGTGGTGGTATTGAGGGGTGGAATGGGAGATGGACTAATTATGATCCTGACATGCTTCTCTTCTGGAAAGGTGGGGGGGGGTTAGGAAAATGTTAGGCATTATTTAGAAAATGGAGGAATGGTGAGCTATGACATGTTGTGGTCAGCACTGCTATATTTGATCTGCATTGTATGTCCATTTCTTCATTGGAGAAAACTGGAGGATGATACTGAACATGGCACAAGAGAGTATCCATTTCCTGTATATATCTCTGTAAAATGGGCTAGAGAGCATGTTTTTCATCTATGTAGTGATGACTATCGACTAAAACCATTGAAAGACGTGTGCTGTCCACTACATTCGAACTAAATGCCTGAAGCTCTAGTAAGAAGGCTCAGAGTAAAAAGCAAACACTGAAGCAGAGATGGTATGTGAACACGATAAACTCTATAAAAACATTACAATTCTAGAGTACTATTTTACGTACAATAGTATAGCATCTTTCCCATCTATCCTTGATCCGGGAAATCTTGAAAATCCCTTGTTCACTGTTGCTAGAATAAGGTAAGTGGTTGCCTTAGACCAGTGAACACTGTTTTGAGTTCTTTCTCCCTTCCCCACTGTTGAACACCTGTGGATTTGGTCTATAGAAGTTCAAGAGTTGTGGGGGACTTGCTGTGCATGTGGGCAGTGAAGTGGGCCCTTACAAACAGCATTTTGTCTGCACTGTCCTGTTACGTTGTATGCAACAGACAACTTTTAAAGTTGTAGCAGTGAGCACTTGCAATGTGATGGATTGTGTTACAACTGCTCATAGCTGAAGCTAGTATTGTGGGTTTCTGAGTGCTGCCTATATATGTCTGGATCTGCAATGGCATACATAAAAATGTTGTAGTTTATATCTAAACCTAAGGTATGTGGTATGCTTGACTGTAACTGCAAATAGTTTTGTGGTCTAAATGGCTCACTGATACTGACTACTTTGATGTGCTACAGAGGCTTGTCACAATGTGGCATCATTGCAGTTGAAAGCCAGGCTCTGGGTCTAACATTCTTGACTGGTTGCTTGGGTAAACTCTCATACACATAAAAGAATATAAATGTATCATGTGAAAGTAAATGCCTGAATGTAGTATTAGTGTGATATGGAAATAGTCTTTTTGGGGACTCCAAGCTAAAGTTTGTTTAGGTCCCCAAAATGACTAACACTGACCCCATGATTATAATAAGCTATCTTCATGACTTTCGGCTTTATTTATTTATTTAAAAGTTTGAATTTGTTAACTGGGTAGATAGACTGGTCCTTGGACCCTTTTCAGCCAGGTGCATAGCACAATATTAGACAAGGAGAACATTGTAAAGTCATACAAAATGCAAACTTCACAGTAGTAATATTATTAATCGACTTAACAGTAGTGAAAAACAGAGTGCTATTTTTAATACTGATGTTGCATGATTTAATTTTGTGAACAGTTGTTAAGTTTGTTTACAGGTGTACACATAATTGATGAACAGTCAATATCTTTCTATCAAACTGAAACAGAAGCTTGCAGTCAGATGATAGATGTTGAATAAGTTGCATAGGATGCCTACGTGACTAAGTGTAATGGCGGCTAATAGCGGTAGTGAGGAGTGATGTCTGTGATGCAGGTTAGAAACAGAGACAGGGTAGAAAGGTGAAGGATATGTTTAGAGTATTGTAGAGGCTAAAGTGGGCATGCAGAAGTAAGAGGGATAGTGAGGGTGTAGGAGAACACAGGTGGAGCTAGCAGATGGAGTAGACAGGAGTTTCTGAGGAGGTCTTCTGCACATAAAGTAGCAGACTGTTTATCAGTATTTTATGGAAGTAGTTTTGTGAGGGATGCACTGTGTTATTTAATCTGTGTAAAAGGGAGAGATACACTAGCTTTTATCAGTGTTGTAGGTGCCTTTATTTATATCTTTCACATAGTCATTATTTGTTCCTGAACATTTTGTATTATGTAATTTGCCTAACATTTTGCAGGGAGTCCAGTTTGAAGGAATTATTTTACCGAAGCTTATATCTTCTAGTCCTAGTCAGTACAGAGGACAGACTAGCATGAGGGCGTTATTCGTTTGATTGCACAGGGAGTAAGGAGAGTGTTTGATCTGCAGCTTGATGGGCAGTAATATTAATAAAGAAGATTGTAGGATAGGGTAGATAGGAGTAGTGCAGAACAGACAATGGGGGGAAGGCAATTTGCCGTTTGCAAAGTGACACTGTAGTGTTCATATCTTGGGGAAAGGTTAATGAGTCTGTTTTGCAGCATTCATGGAGGATTGTATCATTTATGTATTATGAGATGAGTTGAGGGTAATTATGGGGAGAGTATATTCTAGTGTAGAAGTAAGAGTATTTTTTGATAAAGCTCATCTGGTATCTGGGGTGACATTGTTGGAAATGGAAATACTAGACATAATTTGTGTCATTATCTTTTTTACCGCGGTTTCAGTATGATTGTAGAAAGAGACAGTGTGATCCAAGGTGAGCACTAGGTATTTGTATTGCTGGATCACTTTTAAGGACGTTTTCTGAGTAGTGTATGTACTGTGGGGTGTGAAAACTGAGACTTTACATTTTTTTCATTAAATTTTACAGTTAACATATCACTTAGAGTGAAGTTTAAAATATCACAAAGCAGTGTGTTGCCCAACAAACCAAAATGTTTGTTTTGTCCCAATATGCAAAACTGTGAGAAAATGGACCCTAACAACTAGTTAGCCAGGTATTATAAACATTAGGTTCTATATGTCCACATGGCTCTGGTAAGCTGAAAAAGAGCCTGAATTAAAATTAACCACAAATGGACTCAAAAACAAGTTTCACAATAGTCCCCATTCACTTCCCCGTGTGCTATTGCAGCATCAGAAAAGCTGTATGATGGGAGTGTCCCACATCACATTCACGGAGAATGATGCATCCATCTTGTATCAGTAAGTCTGAGCTCCACTTCTATTTACATTTTAAAGCTGAGCATTAAGTGCTCAGTATGATTCAAATTCCTGCAATGATGTCTTCTTCTAATTCTTCTATGGTGAGCTGACTTACCTTCTTGATATTCAGAGTTTCATTCAGGTCGGTCAGCTCATCCTTTGAAATTTAAATTCCTGTCATGAACTCAAACAACATGATTTTGAAAATCATAGTTTTGAAAAACATAGTTTCTACAAACCTTTATTGTTAGAATTTGCAGTGCACTTAGTTGTAACCCTTAACTATAAAGTATACCTTAAACTAAACACTAATGGTATCCACAATTCAAAATACAAAATCTAAAACCCCAGCACCAATGCCACATCCCATCCAAGACTCCAGCTGTAATCATAAATTCAGTTACTTCTATAATTAATAGAGCAGCAACATTCAACACAATTTGGCTGAAAGTTAGCACAGAGGATTAAGAATATGAGTGTTAATGAGTTGCTTCCTATTGTCCAGGGTTTGATTCCCTCAGCATCCATTTGTGTACTGTATGTTTCTGAGCCAGTCACTTCACCAGAAAGTGCTCATGGGTTACCCATGAAAATGGACACTTGTGTCTAGTGGTCTTATTAGTTTAATAAAAAGATAACCCAATCCTTAATCCTAAATGTAACTTTAACCCTAAATCTTACTCTTGTACTAATGTTAACCAAAATCTAAAACCCAGTACTAATCCCAACCAAAACCCAAACTCTGATAAGTTGTGTGTGTGTGTGTGTGTGTGTGTGTGTGTGTGTGTGTGTGTGTGTGTGTGTGTGTGTGTGTGTGTGTGTGTGTGTGTGTGTGTGTGTGTGTTTATATAAACACACAAGGGCGGGAGACTTAAACCTTGACACGGTTATAAATAGAACGTGCTGGAGGGACAGATTCATCACCCAGAGACTCCCTATGCTGTGGAACAAAATCCCGGTACATGTGAGGCAGAGCACCTCTCTGGCCTTGTTCAAGAGGAATCTTGACCAATGGATGGGAGATTGCAGATATACCCCAGGGATTACTTCAGTGTCACTGCTTGACAGAGGCACAGCAAAATGATAGGCATAGTTTTTATTCAAACTAAAGGGGTGGCGAAAGCCACATAACTATGGGCTAGGCTTATAAATGCCCTTGGGCAGATAGCCTAGTATGAACCTATGAACCTATATATATATATATATATATATATATATATATATATATATATATATATATATATATATATATATATATATATATATATATATATATATATATATTGTAGCATCATGAGTCAAATCAGGAACGACAGCTAAAGCACACGTTTTCCTGGAACTGGTTGAATTTCCCATGTATTATTGGATATTTCTTTTTATCACTGTGATTGCATATCACTTCCACCTTTTCTTTGTTACTAATCTTATTTTGAGATAGATAAGGTCCATTGACTATGATGATTATGCTTCCAGAGTCCAATAAAACTTGAACTTCCCTTCCAAATACATAACAAACTTTACTAATCTAGTTGTACCAGTAGAACAGAATCTACCTATGTGACCCACTTACAGATCTAAAACAAATTAATTCATGACAATACTTTTTGTATCACAGAAGATTGTATATTTCTTCAGCAACTTTAGATTTAAAAGCAGACAGTTCAGTTTTAAAGAACTGGTCATTAATAAGTGTTCTACAAAAGTTACTAACTTGTCAGAATTCTTGGGACCATTTTGCTTTGCAACTAACAATTTCTGAGGTTTCTTGGTAATGTTGCTTAAAATCTGTCTACTGCTAGATTTCTTACATTTTGATTTTACTATTATTATTATCAGGATCAAACTACTGCTTTATAATGTGTTCAGATCAGGCATCTTACCTCTTACCAGTTTGTCAGCATTAAAAACCCCAGTTGTAAAATTTTACAGTGTGCACTTCAGAAGTTTTTACTTATTTGTTCATTTATTTATTTAGTTACTTGAATGTATTAACCAGGGAGCAGCACTGATCATAAATGACCAATTTTAGTCTTATTTACCACTAACTAACAATTCCTTTTTTAAGTTTCTCATAGTCAGTATAATCAGTCCCATCCACGCCAATATGAGATTTCATTGCTTCTCAGTAACTGGGAAGGAAGACCTTTGTCCAGTTTTTTCAGATGACATACTCCTTCAGTGTTTCATTTATTTTAATCAGTTCTGAGCACATTTGACTAATTTTTCCTCTAGGTTACTAGAAGCCATGTTTTACACCAAACTGGAACTTGAACTGCTTTTTGCTGACCCACTGCAGGATTCATCCCAGTCAGTGTTTTCTTTTCATGTTTTCTAGCTGATTTTCTTTCAGGCTCTCTAAGTTTCTTTTTTGATGGCATCCAGGCAATGTACTTACTAGCCCTAAATTTAGAAAGAGTTCCAGGCCCTTATCTTTCACTTTTGTTTTTCACAATGGGAGAGCTGAAGTTAAGCTGTCTGATCAGTGTGCAGCCATCATGGAAGTCGAGTGCTGCAATTCTTAGTTCATGTTTAGCAGGTAGAGTGGTTTTACATCTAGTTTTTCCTCAGCAGAGCTATCACAGGTAACCCAAGCTGGACAGCTGGACACTGGCTGACCAAGTGCTGTTAGGCTTTATGGCTTGCATTTACTGGCCAATAAGAGCACATACACCTCTCCAGCCATTAGCATGGTTCCCAGACATAGGTCAGAATAGGCCAGGTCCTCAACCCACTTATCAGTGACAAATACTCATGCTCATTTTTGGCAATTTTAGTTACTATGACCGAATCACCTAGTGCCAGTTTTTACACTGTTGAACGGCTAGTCCTGAAAAAGCCTGGACTCTGTGATCCATGTTCTCCTGTCTTGAGGATACTGCATAACAAAGTGGTTGGTCTATATAACTCTTTCCCCTAAAGGCACCATCTAGAGTCTGTTCTGCTGCCCACAATTAAATTCTTGGGTAAATTTGAGGTGAAAACATTCAGCATGTTTTTGGAAGGAGGGAAGGAACCCCACAGAGACAGAGGGAGAACATGCAAACTCCATAGAGACATTGGCTGGGTATCAGGATTGAACCTTGTACCTTGTGGATGGGAAGTAAAGACCTTAACCATTATGACAACTAGTGTGTGTTATGAACATTGGGGCTGTTTTAGGTGTTTGTAGTCCACAGCTATAGTCCCATAACTTTATGCTTCTCTTGCACACTCTATTCTGCATGCCATACATTTGTGAAACACTGAAGATAGTGAGGGACTGTGTTTGTTTACCGACTGTACATCTGGACTCCTTCAAGTATGCACTAGTGTAGGCAGATCCAACATGGTGCAATAAAATATTTTTATATATTTATATTCAGACAGGGTCTTGTATTTGAGTTTTGCCACATAGCACTGCAGTTCTTACAGTTTTTATGAATACTGCTGCAAATATGAATAATACAGCCTTGTATACATTTTGCAAACTCTGTATTCCACTTTCTAACCCTACCTTTTCATGGTTTTCATAGCAGATATGAAGCAGTTATGGTGCTAGACTGATGGTTTGTAGTGCTCTAGGGGGTTCTCAGCAGCATCTCGAACGCTGACAATATCGAATCCGATATTGTTGCCTCGAGAATGCCGAAAGTGCAGAACGTCAAATGGGTAAATGGAAATCTCCGTAAGGGGATATTTCCGTTTACTTCAATGTAGTGCGGTCTCGGAGTTGGTATATTTAAGTAGCGGGGGGGTGTAGGGAGTACAGCCCCCCATCTGGGGGGTGCAGGGGGGGGTTTGCCCTCCTGCCTACACCCTTTAGTTTAGTTTTTTTTTATTTTTTTGGATTTTTTTTTTTGTTTGTATTGGCATTTGAAAATTGAATAGTTCGATCATGTCAGTTCAACATTTAGTGATTCGAACTATTCAATTTTCAAAATGCTGATATAGACCCGCTCTAGGTGCATGCTCTACCACAAGTGTGTAACAGCACCTTCATGCACCATAAACGAAGACCTATTGTATTCCTTGTACATGACATATCATCAGCGCAATACCCTTCGAGATTTGTGCTAATGACTGGCTTATGTATTGACCATGGGGCACATGTTGAAAGTATGTGACTGTGCAGGAAGTTTGTGAATTTGTTAGAATATTTACAATAACAAACCAGTAAGAAACTTGTAGTGTGGAGGGTGTGATGTTCACTTCCTAAATTATGTCATGCACTTAGTTAACTTAATAAAAATCAAACTGTAAAATATAACTGTAAAATACGTGCAACAAAATAATCTAATAGAAAATAGTAGGTAGTCCACAATTGAGTTAAAAATGGAATATCCTTTATTGAAGATTTGTTGTAATATTTACAATAACCTGATGATTATATATTTATGTGAGTATGTAATGAAGCATAACACCAACTGTATCTTTAGTCACATAAAAAATAACTGAACACATATTCCAACATTCACTCACAAAACAAATACACACACGCGCGCGCGTGCGCACACACACACACACACACACACACACACACACACACACACACACACACACACACACACACACACACACTAAATAAAACCAAGCTAAAAACGCATATTTTAGGTGGGAGGTTTGCCACCATACTCCCAAAATTATATATACACCAGCTGATTGGTTGCACAAGTACAGACACAGTAAATCTTCTATTTCAGTACTACAGACAACATAACCCCACCTAAGCAGCCATCGATAAACCCTGATTATAATTAAAATTTAAGCCATGCAACCTCTCAACCATGTATGAAGTCAACAAACTAATAAACTATGTGGTAGCCAGATATATCTATATCTAATATCTTTCTTTAAAGGTTCATAGGTTCATAGGTAGGTACTAGGCTATTGGCCCAAGGGCCTACATAAGTCTAGCCAACAAAGTTCCCTGGCTTACGCCACCCAAGAAAGTTATTTTCCTGTGCCACTGTCGAGCAGAGACACAGAAGTGATCCCCAGGGTGTATTTTCTATTTTCCATCCACTCATGAAGATTTTTCTTGAAGAGTGCTAATGAAGAATTTTGGTTGACATAGATGGGTAGCCTGTTCCAGAGTATGGGACGTCTCTGGGACAGGAATCTATCCCTCCAGCATGTCCTGTTTATTGTGGTGACAAGGTTTAGGTCCCTAGAGCATGTAGCTCGGAGGGATTGGGATTTCTTTAAGTGTAGTATATCCAACAGCTCTGGGTTTGACATAGCTTTATATGTTAGGCAGAGATCACCTCGGAGTAGGCGATATGCTATGGAGTAAAGCTGGAGTTTTTTCAGATGGTCTGCGTAGGGCATCTGTTTGATGCCGGTAATCCTCTTTGTGAGGCATTTCTGTGGCTTTCCAGTTGTTGTAGATGTCTTGTGATGTACATACCAAAGGGGCATTGTACTCTATAATGGGTCTAATGAGTGATGAGTAGAGGGGAACAATTACCTCTTTTTTCCTGGATAAGAAACCTTTTGTGATGAGATGTGCCACGTAGAAGGATTTCCTGATTACTGTGATGATGTGATTATCAAAGGCGAGACTACTGTCCACCTGTGTCCCAAGGTCTCTTATTACACTTTCAGTGTTAAGAAGACTACCACCTATGTGGTAGCTCATAAGTAGAGATTTTGTCCAAAGGGGATGACAATGCACTTTTTTTGCATTGAGCTTGAGGCCATGGCTTTGACACCAAGCATCTGTCTTAGTGAGGCCCTTTTGTAGGATGTCCACATCGTTAGGAGTTTCAATTATGGCTCCTAGTTTGCAGTCATCTGCAAACTTCATTAGACCTTCTGTGTTAGTCTGTACTTCAGAAAAGTAGATAGCAAACAAGAGATGACACAGGACTGAACCCTGTGGTACTCCACTTGTCACTGGTCTGAAGTCAGTTTTGGAGTCTGCTACTTTCACAGTGTGGGTTCTGCCAGTGAGCCAGTTGGCAACCCATCTTGTGACATAGGGATTTATACCTAGTTTAGTGAGTTTATCTATAATTCCAGAGTGGGGGATTGTGTCAAAAGCCTTGGCGAGATCTAGATAGGCTGTGTGAACTACCTTACCCTTGTCTACGGCTTTGGTGACTGCTTCAAAGAAGTCTATCAGGTTTAGGAGACATGATCTGCCTTTTACAAACCCGAACTGGGTGGGGTCCAGAGCTTGGAGATTACCAATGTCTTTGTTTATAAGTTCCATGGTTATACATTCCATGGCCTTGCAGACCAGGATCATTAGGCTAATAGGTTCATAGGTTCATAGATTAGTACTAGGCTAACTGCCCTTGTGAGCCATTTTAAGCCTAGCCAGTTATCCCTTGTGAGACTCAAACACTGCACCTTGTGTTTGTAAGGCAAACATCTTAACCATTAGGCCACCCTCCCAACCCGGTAGTTCCCAGTAATGGGGCGGTAGTTCCCGGGGTCTGTGCTGGCTCCCCCTTTGTGGAGTGGGATAACCATTGCTATGCGCCATTCAGTGGGCACAAAGCCTGAGGTGAGGCAGTGACTGAACATGGTGATTAGGTGGGGTGCCAGCTCATTCTGTAGTTCATGTAGAATGCAGCCTGAGATGTTGTCATGTCCCATGGATGCTGTGTTCTTGGCTTTGGAGAGTGTGGTTTTTCCCCGTGCAGCCGTGATTACAGGAACTTTGCATTCTTCCAGTATAGAGATGGGCCCTTTAGGGGGTGAGAGGGGTGTAAAGTTAGCACTGAACTTGTCTGCCAGGATTTGGCAATATCAGTTGGTTCTGTATATGTAATGCCATTGTGCTGTAACTCAGAGCAGATCTGAGTGTTGCCATTGAGATTCTTGACATAGCTATAGAATGCTTTGTGGTTGTCTTTAGAATCAGTGGTGATTTTGTTTTTGTAGCTAGCTTTGGAGGATTTTATGAGGGATCTCAAAAATAAAGTGCATTTGTGTAGGATTCAGCAGTCGTACCTCTATTGTCCGTCTGCATGGGTGTTGTGAAGTTTGCCACTTCTGTCTTAAGAAGCGTGAAGTTGGCTATGGAGACATTTTTTATGGTGATTTTCCTATGTGGGGGTGGGATGTGGATGTCTAGGTTGATTACCTTGTGGTCAGATCTGACCAACAAGAAATTGACCTCTGGTGTGGAATACCAGTTGCCCATGTTGGTAATGACTAGGTCTAGGATATTGCTGCACCTAGTGGGGGTGTGGATAAGCTGATCCAAGGCGTTAGAATTTATGAATTCCAGAAAACATTGAGCAAAAGAGTTGGTACATGAGTAGTTTTCCCAGTTAATGCTGGGGTAGTTGAAAATGTATCAAGAAATGAGGAGTGGGAATCCTGGGGCATGTTGGGGAATCTGTAGCAAGTTACAATTTGGATTGTGGTCTTAGGTTCATAGGTTCATAGGTTCATACTAGGCTATCTGCCCGAGGGCATTTACAAGCCTAGCCCATAGTTTTGTGGCTTACGCCACCCCTTTAGTATGGGGAACTATACCCATTATTTTGCTGTGCCTCTGTTGAGCAGTGACACTGAGGTAATCCCTGGGGTATATCTGTGATCTCCCATCCATTGGTCAAGATTTCTCTTGAACAAGGCCAGCGAGGTGCTCTGCCTCACATATACCGGGATTTTATTCCACAGCATAGGGAGTCTTTGGGTGATGAATCTATCCCTCCAGCACGTCCTATTAATAGCCGTGTCGAGGTTTAAGTCTCCGCCCTTGTGGCTCTGACGGATCTAGATTTTTGAGGTGAAGCATATTCATCAAATCTGGGTTTGACATGGCCTTGTATGTTAGGCAAAGGTCACCTCTGAGCAAGCGGTGCGACTGAATAGAGCTGGAGTTCTTTCAGTCGGGCAGCATAGGACAGATGTTTGAGACCCTTTATCCTTTTGGTGAGGAACTTTTGTGGCCTCTCCAGCTGCTGCAAGTGTCGGGTCAGATACATTCTGAATGGGGCATTGTACTCAATCATTGGTCTGATGAGTGATGAGTATAGGAGACTATGACCTCCCTTGATCTAGATGAGAATCCCTTCATGATAAGGTGGGCAATGTAGAAGGTCTTCCTAACTACTTTAGCTACATGGGTGTCGAATGACAGACTACTATCAACCTGGGTCCCCAGGTCCCTGATAACTTCTTCTGTACTCAGTGGATTGCCACCTATTTGGTAGCTAGGGGTAACCTTGTTTTTCCCAAGGGTATGACTATGCATTTTTGGCATTTAACTTTAGGCCATGGCTCTGGCACAAGTTATCCGCTTCTGTGAGACCCTTCTGAAGGATATCTGTGTCAGATGTGTTTTCTACTATGGCGCCCAGTTTGCAGTCATCTGCAAACTTTGTCAGCCATAACCCTCCTGTGTTTGCTTGTACTTCGGAAAAGTAAATGCCAAACAAGAGTGGGCCCAGGACTGAGCCCTGTGGTACACCACTTGTGACAGGCTTTGAGTCTGACATGGCGCCAGCAACTCTGACCCTGTGGGTTCTGTCACTCAGCCAGTTTGCAACCCATCTTGTGATGTATGGGTTAACATTTAAGCTGATGAGTTTTTCAATGATACCCGAGTGGGGTATTGTATCAAAGGCCTTCGCCAGATCGAGGTAGGCTGTATGGACTGCCTTTCCCTCATCAATGGCTTTGGTGACTGTTTCAAAAAAGTCAACCAAGTTTAGAAGGCATGATCTGCCTTTGACAAAGCCAAACTGGGATGGATCCAAAGTCTGCAAATTCCCTATGTCTTTATTTATGAGGTCCATTATGATCCTCTCCATGGCTTTGCAGATAAGGCTTGTCAAGCTAATGGGCCGGTAATTTCCAGGGTCGGTGGAGGCACCGCCTTTGTGAAGTGGGACCACAGTTGCAGTGCGCCACTCCTGGGTACGTATCCAGAGGTAAGACTATGATTAAACAGCTGTCCTAGCTGTGGGTTTAATTCCTCGTTGAGTTCGTGGAGCACACAGCCGGGACACCATCAGGTCCCATGGATGCTGTGTTTTTGCTTTGGAGAGAGCAGTTCTCACTTGGGCGTTGGAGATGTTTGGGGGCTGCAATCGCTTGGTATAGATATCTCTCCTTTTGGGGGGGAGGGGAGTTTGCACTGAACCTGTCAGCCAGTATGTTGGCAATGTCTGTAGGATCAGTAATCTTCACATCATTTTGAACTAGTTCTGAGCATATCTGGGAGTTTCCTCCCAGGTTTCTAACATAGCTAAAGAAGGCCTTATGATTGTCTTTTGAGTCTTTAGCTATTTTTCTCTCAAAATTTGCTTTGGATGATTTTATGAGAGCTCTTAGTTTTTTACTTATAGTGATCAAGGGTGTCTTACCTTTTAAGGATTTTGCTCTATCTTGTAGTAGCTTCCTCCTTTTGTTGTAGAGTTTGTTTATGGCTGGGGTCCACCAGAGTGGACGCTTGCCTTTGGTACAAAGAGTCTTTGTTTTGCTTGGGAGTTAGTTGCACAGAGTTAGTTGCACTTGGATAATCTCAGATGCATTATGCTGTGCAACTAGCCCGTTCCTGTTACGATGGTGAATTTGTCATTTGAACCTTGCCTAAAAAAGTCACTATAGGCATGGCAAGAGCCTTAGCCAGTATCCAGAATCTCAGGGGTGACAGGTGCAGGCCATCTCTGGCAAAGCATCGTGGTCTGTCGACCATGTCATCCCAAGCAGACAGATACTGGATCCCCTTAGAATGACACCAGAAGCTTAGCCAATTGTTGAAGTCAATAATGTTGTCCTTGTACTGCGATATCATTCTGGGCGATGGCAGAATGAATATGGACACGCCTCCACCTTTAGTGTTTTGGTCCAAGTTAGGTGGCCGAAAGGTGTGGTATGTATTATACACTGGTAATGCAGGGGTGCTCTCTGGAGCCTTGAACCAGGTCTCTGTCACTGCACAGATGTTGTTGTTCTCCATTTTAAGGAGTGCCTCGAGTGAATGCATTTTGAGGTTTAGACTTCTAGCATTGAGTAGCATTACTCTCAGATTTTGCTTGCTTGTACCTGTTACAGTGGTGAATTTGTCATTTGAACCTTGCCTAAATCAGGCACTATAGGGGTGGCAAGAGCCTTAGCCAGTATCCAGAATCCCAAGGGCGACAGGTGCAGGCCATCTCTGGCAAAGCACCGTGGTCTGTCAATCATGTCATCCCAGGCAGACAGATACTGGATCCCCTTAGAATGGCACCAGAAGCTCAACCAATTGTTGAAGTCAATCATTTTGTCCTTGTACTGTGATATAATTCTGGGTGATGGCAGGATGCTACTCAGGGCTAGGATCATACCTGCCTAGGCTACAAGATCGGAGAGCTCCTCCATGTCTCTTTTCATGTAGTCCAGGGAGTTACATCTCAGGTCATTCACACCAACATGGACAATGATAGTCATATTTGTACTTGTTGTGGAGTGACCTAAGTGTGTGCATTATGTGGCAGATCCTGGCACCTGACAGGCAGCTGACAGTAACTTTCTCCTTATTTAGCCTGGTGAGTGGAACATCAGTGTGCCTGACTATAGAGTCACATATGACTAGAGTGCTGGGTACGTTGTTATGCCTTATGGGCTGTGGTTGAGTGGCACACTGAGTTTGTGGGCTATGTGTCATTTGAGTTGTGTTGGGGGATGGAGGTTTCTTAGGTTTCTGCTTTGGAGGTCTCTGTTGCTTGAGCAGATTTTTATTGAGAGCCTCTGTGAATATAGGTGTGTGTTTTGTGTTGCTATGTGTGTGTTTTGGTGGAGTAGGTTTTGAGGGACTATGTGATGAGTGTGGTGTGGTGCAAGTGTTTACCTTCTCCTCTTGACTGTCTAGTCCAGTCTTGGGTGAAGAGAGCTTTGCTTTCAGTTTGGCTATATAAGTGCATCTCTCACAGGTTGTAGTGTTGGGAGGTAGGAAGAGAGGTTGTCTGTGTACATGAGGCAATTGCTGCATTGCCCCAAGATGCCCAGATTCATCAGGTAGACAGGATTAAACACCGGGAGCTGACCCTTAGACATGCCTAGATAGGTGCTTATTTATTAAGTACTAAAAACTGTTTTCCTCTCAACAAGTGAGGAAAGTTGAGTGCTGTAGTAATTTGTAGCTTATTGCTTACAATGAGTTCTGAACAAGTGCTGAGCTCAGAGAAACAGATTTGAGTGCTAAAATTAAAAAAAAAAAACTGGCTAATTCTAAGGGAAAATTTGAAGAGCAGACTTTATGGCACCGAGAATAGTTTAACCCTAGCTAAGCAGTGATGCATATAGTGCATATATATATATATATATATATTTTTAATATAACAGTAGCAAATGAGCAAACTGATTTAAACAAATTTACCAGTTAACCAATAAAAAGCTAAAAACTGAGTCCCATTCCAACAGTCTTCGATCAGACAAGTTCTAACTGCACACTCCTGCCACTAGGGTGCAGGGGAACCTTCTCCAAAAAAAGACGGTCTGGATTAGTGCTCAAGTTATACAAACAAAGCTAGATTCAGCAGGTCTGAATTTGGTCTATGCTACAGCAAACAAGGCATACCAATTTCAGAAAGAAACAGTTCAAATAAGCAGGCACAATAAGCCTTTAACCAGAAACTCCCAGCTCAGAAGGGCAGAATCTACCCTCTCCTCCCACATGAGTACAGACCACACCTTCATAATGTAAAATAACTGGCCCGAAGCCCAAGTGCTTAAACCAGAACTAATACACTTTTACAATAACAGACACAAGCCTCCGGTCAGCAACTCCCAACTTAGAAGGATATAAACTACCTGCCCTGCCACAACAGTGCAGACCACAAACCTTCGTATTGTAAAACAACTGGTCTGAAGCCCAAGTGCTTCAACCAAAGGCTCAGAATAACAGTTACAATTTAATCAGGCTACTAACAAGCAGTAATAAATGCAGCAGAATAAATGCAATAAAGTAGGAAGAAATACAAATACAGTAAAAGCAGATGAGTAACGTGCAATTCTTTTTAATATAAAAATAGAAAACGAGCAAACTGATTTAAACAAATTACCCAATTAACCAGTAAAAAAGCTCAAAACTGAGCCCTGTTCAAGCAGTCTTCAATCAGACAAGTTCTAACTGCACATTCCTGTCACTAGGATGCAGGGGAACCTTCTCCAAAAAGATGGCCTGGATTAGTGCTCAAGTTATACAAACAAGGCTAGATTCAGCATGCCTGAATCTAGTCTATGCTGCAGCAAACAAGGCAACCCAATTTCAGAAAGAAACAGTTCAAATATGCAGGCACACTAATCCTTTAACCAGAAATTCCCACACATCACTGCAGAGAAAAGACAAGGCAAGGCAATGGTTCCATGTTATACTTAATGAGATCTCTTTTAAATAATTCCAATACATATTCTTTAATTATTTTGTATATTCCTTCTTGCTGTCTTGTTTTCTTACCTTCCTTATTCTTTATTTCTCTTATTATTTTCCTTATTTTATTATTTTACTCAGATATGGTGCTACCTCTTTTTTCTTTCCTTGTAAACACTATTTTTGTTTATATAGCAAGATGTTCATTTTAATTTGATTCATTTTATACATTTCTCTTTCTTTTTCATAAAAGGAACTATTCTTCTCTAATAAGTCTCTGAATGTTTCTTCACTTAATATCTTGTATCTCTCTTCTTCCTTCATTCTTTTCTTCCTTATGCATTCTAAAAACCCTTTTTATATTTCTGTTTAGAAATAAGCCACCAAACAGTCCAGATCTCATAAACTCTCTCACATTCATACGATTTTTCTATAATTCCATATGTTCTTTTTTTCTCTTCTAAATTTAAATTCCTTTTCATTAATTCCCTTTATTCCTATTTCTATTCTTATATATTCTTCATTTTCTCGTACTTTAACCATATAGCCACATAATCTGAAAATCCAGCATACTTAATTCCTTTTTTCAACTTTAAAGTATCAGATATTAAAAATAACCAATTTCTGTCCTAATTTCATTCCTTTTGTAGGTTCAGTGGTTATTCTCCCATACACTTAACTTCCCACTTCTCATAACTTCTTTACCAATTTTATCATTATAATTGCTCTTATTTTTTTAAATCACAGTTAAATCACCCACCACTATAATGTCCATATTTATGGAAACATATTAAAAAGAATTTTAAACATAATTTCTCTTTTTTTTGTTACATATGCATACAAAAAAAAGAAAGAAATGATGTTTAAGATATTTTTCCATCGCAAGCCTATTACCGTAATTCATCCTAGTTCCACTATGGTTACATGTAATATTTTAATGTTTTCTTGACACAATATACATATACCCAAGCATGTTTCTTTCCCCATGTTTCAAACCACTGCACCATTCCAAAGTTTTTCAGTTTGTGTTCTTTCATCCTCTGTTAATAATCTGATATCTTCTAAAACAATAATATGTGCATCTACAGCAGCACACCATTGTAATATACCTATTCTCTTCTTAAGATTTTTCATACTGTTCACATTTAAAGCTAATATTTTCAGCTTTTAAGAAGAGTATAATAACATTTTTATCCCTTTCCTTTCTTATTTTCTGTAAGCATTATATTTTTGAATTTTCTTTTCCTTTATTTGACTCTCTTCATTATCAAGCGGGTGGCCAGGGTGGTGCAGTGGTTAGCATTGTTGCCTCACAGCAAGAGGTTCTCCGGTTTGATCCTCAGCTAGGGTGCCTTCTGTGTGGAGTCTGCATGTCCTGCCTGTGGTTGCGTGGGTTTCCACCGGGTACTCCGTTTTCCTCCCACATCCCAAAGACATGCTGTAGGTGGATTGGATACTCTAAATTGGCCCTAGGTGTGAGTGTGGGCGTGTATGTGTGTGCCTTCTGTGGAAGGTCGGGCACCGGACTGGCAACTCAACACTGTAAAACTCCACTGCCAGTCATGAGCAGACAAGTGATCCACTGTGGAGACCCCTAACTGGGAAAAGCCAGAAGAAGAAGAACTCCCTTTACTATCAAATTATTTTTATTGCTTACTGCACACCAGTCAGCTTCTTCCTCACTTGTCTCCCCTGTTTCCTTGTTACTTTCTTTGACATCATGTACGATCTCTTCAATAGTCACATCTTTTTGTACATTTTCTTGTATAGCACAATCTTCTATCTCTTTCTTCTGTATAACTTAATTTTCATTTTGTTGTACATTCATTTTGCATTATAGCCATGAATGACCAGTATTGCCACATTTTTTGCATTTTAAAATCACATTTTTTTTGCATTATGCCCTGTTTTACTACATAAATAACATCTTTTTTATCACATTTATTAATTAAATGAACATTTTTCCACAAAAATAACAAGTGTTTGGTTGACCCCTGTATTTCAGAAAACCCCTGTTACCATGAACATTAATAATACTAGGTACATGAATAACATTACCATTTTCTATTTTCAGTATTACACCACATTCCAATCACCAAGTCCATCATCCTCTTTCATCATATATTTTTGTAGTGTCCATTACTTCTTCACATATAGTTAACAAAAATTCTTTCAGTTCCTTTGCTTCGACCAGTTCTAAACTGGGTCATTATTCTTTTTTTTGTCTGTAAAAAGCTTGCATCACACATTCTAGCCATGGATAAATATTTTTCTTTTGTTCATATGACCCAAAACTTTTTCCAAGGCCTGCCCCATCTCAAATATCAAGTCACAAACAGTCTCTTTATTAATTAAAATGGATGCTCTTACCTCTTTTGCTTTGACACCCAGTGGTGCTATGACAAGGTATACTTCGTTTTTGTTTCTTTTATTTCTTCTTTCTTCTTTGTTTTTCTCCAACAGTTTGCGCATAAATTTTCATCTCTGGAACTTTTTCTGGCAGTCTCTTCTTTTCCTTTTTCTTCTTCTATTTTTCCATGATGTCACTCCATGAAATTGCTGCTCCATTTTCTGGCTCACTTTGGTTTACCTTTTCTTCCAAATAATCATCACACAACTCCCCTGATTGGAGGGTTGTAATTATGCATTTTTCAGAGGTAACTGCCTCTCCTTCAAACAATCTCCTCTGAACGTTTTCCTCTGAATCCATCTGTTTCAACTACAATCTCCTTTTCCTTCACAAGCTCCTTTTCTTCCAGTGTCACTGTTTTTTCTGCACTCACAGCATCAGAAAAAACTTCTGGTAGCGATTCAACCATTTCAACTACATTTCAGCTACTTTCATTCCAGTTTCAGCAAAAGCTGAATCAGCTATGGTTTCCCCTGCCTAGAAGAGGAACAGGAAGTCTTTTGTGTCACACACAAATTCTTCCCATTACTACCAAGAGTAGGGGAAGTTCCCTGATGCCATAGCTAATGTTCCCCCAGTAGTATAAATATTATGTTCATTCCACTCCACAAAGGCAGTCCCTCCAAAGAACTAAGCAACTTCTATCCCATAGCCATTCTATTCCCCCTAGCTAAAATCTTAGAAAAATGCATCCACAAACAACTCCTTACCCACTTCCTTAGAATCAAGAGGGCTGCATGGACAGCCCATCTCAGCTGACACTAAGGTATGTGCAGTGTTAACCATTCAAACTACAGGGACCTTTCAATGATCTACAGGGAACATGTTAGGAAGTTGTCATGCATTAATATTAAGTATCCTCTGCCAGTTCCTTGACAGTTTGCTGCAGTGCATAGATATATGGTTCCCAAGGATTGCAGAGGAAAGAACCACCACTATATGGGCAGTGTACACCATTACCCATTTCCGTGAGGCTCTGAGAGACATTGATGGCACATACATTAACATCAAGGCCCCGTGGTTGTGTAAAAACAATTACAGCTGCAGAGAAACATCCCAGCAGGGTCCACCATACCTGTCTGTGTAGCAGATGATGAAAAGAGCAGCCAGTCACAGTAAGAGCAGGTAGCAGTAGGACCTCATGTTAGGCAGAAGAGGATGCAAAATATTATGCCACTGTCAAAGAGACAACATCTGGGTCATGATACAGATAACACAGAATAAAATGATGCATGCATTATCAAATCCAGGATATGCAAGACAGTGCATGGACTGGCCATGCTATGCATAAGACATGGTGGCAACAATGCTGTCATATGGGCCAGGGTCATGGTAGGAGAATGTAGTAGTCACGCATTCTAGTAGCAGGTTATAGGTTGTCAGGGATCATATCAACTAGTGACAGGATGGAGCTGCCATATCATGAGAGCTGGTGATGTGTACTGATGTAGACAATAGCATTCACAAAGCAGAACTGCAGGAGTTAGTGTGCACACCCCAGAAGGGTGTCCCATGTCAGGAGAAACAGATACATGATGTCCAAAACACAGGTAATGGCCATATGTAGACATGGTGCTTCTTTTGCCCACAGGGAATATCGATAGTGTAGAACATGAGATGTCTCATGGGTAAAACCAGGGAAAAACTGGTGACCACATATGTCAGACATGGTGTAGAATTCTCTCTGGCTAGAACAGACTGGCCTTGGCCAGGTGTAGTGGCCTCTGTGGACAGAGCTGGCAGTGATGCTGTGTCAAAAACAGCCTGTGTCATCTTGTTCTGGGTGATCTGTGACAAGTCACCTCTCATTGTAACCCTTACATTAGCAGAGTGCCTCTTTGACCCTCTTCAAAAGGAACCTTAATGATTGGATGGGAAATAAAAAATTCACCCTGGGGATCATGTCAGTCGCCCTGCTAGACAGGGGTCCAGGGAAGTAAATACGGTGGGAAGAAATAGCCAGGGAATTGTTATGGCTAGGCTTGTATAGGCCCTAGGACCGATAGCCTAGTACCAATCTATGAACCTATGAACCTATTGCAATGGACAGCAGATCCTGAAGAAGCATACTTAGTGACAGCTGTCACTTGCCTCACATGAGTTCATTGAACGAGTATTTTGCACACCCAACTGCTCCTTACAGTAACAGTATTTATTTCAATGCCAAGTGGCCATTGTGTCCTGTGTGGTATGTCTGCTCTTTGGACACTTTGCTTGGGAGTGCCTCCCATCCACAGCTGGATATGACAATGTCATGTCAATGTGGTGTGTTGCCACATCTACATGCACTACTTCCTCTATGTCCTTGTACTGCCATTCACTGTGGGTGTCCAGTACAGTGCAGTGGTACATTACCAGGTGTAGTGCCTGCCTTCAATAAGCCTTCTTCAAAGTCCAGTTTCCTACTTCATTAAACTCCTGATTCCACAGTTGGTCATCTTAGCGAGGTCTCTCACAATATGGCATCACTTCTTTATCTCATGCTAATATGTACCTCTTAGCACGGCAGTTATGTTAAATAGGGAATTTATCACAACTGTGTCTGAACTGCTACATTAACACACTGTGCTGCCCACATTCACAGGTGTTAACATGCTCTCCTTGTGCATCCTGGAGCTGTAGACACAAAGGCAGAATATGCTCATGCAAAGAGTATGTGAAGCATGTAGCACAATGGGTCCTGTTTTACAGAACCTTGTTTCCGTACTGTGTTATTGCACTGCAGTGCACATCACATGATGTGTAAATATGCATCCTGCTCCTCAGGGGGACTTCTCTGAAGAACCATTGTTGATTCAGACACTAGGAAAAACAGATCTCCTGTGTAGTGATTGCGGCAGAGCAAGATTTTCTTGTTCTTGTTCTTTTTCCATGGGGGCTTCATGGACACCCGCTAGGCCATTATGATGATCCGTTGTAAAAGGTGTCTGACTGGCATGAGTTTGCCAAGACAGTGAATGATCACACTAGCATTAACCATTCAGGTGAGCAGTTCCGGCATCATTATAGCAACCTAATGGTTAAGGTGTTTGCCTTAGAAACAGAAGGTACAGGGTTTGAATCTCACAAGGGATAATTGGCTAGGCTTAAAATGGCTCACAAGGGTAATTAGCCTAGTATTAATCTATGAATCTATGAATCAACCCAACCTGCTATACCAGCGAGAAGCAAAAATTAGGGGTTGACATTTTACAAGTCCACCACTGTGCAAAGTCCTTCCTGCTTTGTCTTACTGTAGATAAGGAATGGCAAACTAACATGGAGGGATGTTGCAGCAGGCAATAGTGGCTCTCCCATCAGTGGAGTGCATATGACATGTGCACTAGTACACTGTGTAGCTTTAATATTATATGTAACATATGTGTGCACTAATATCTTCCTTTTTGTTTTCCTTTTGCAGGTCTGGTGGTTGTGGTGGAGGAGTAGTAGAAGTCACTTCATCCTGCACCAGCTGATGCCTCTGACACTGGGTCACCAGTGATCACCAGGCTTACTTCTCAGTAGAGGAATAGGTTAATCTGCTGAAGCTGACCTGGAGGGCTCAGTTGTGGCCTCCATCGCCACTACTCATGGACAGTCAAGGCTCCTTTTCTGAGACTGCCCTAGTGGGGTCCCCAGTAATCTCCCAGTGAAAGTTGCATAAGTTGTTGTCATCTGAGGTATGCCAACAGCTGGACACCTGACTCACTACAGTGCAGCTCTTCCTGGTACAGCTTGTTGATTCACATTACCGCACACCATGACCATTGGGCAAGCATAAACATGGCCTGCACATGAAATCAGCCATGGAGGTCACTAATGTTTGCGTGGGCTGGCCTCTGAACCAGTCTGACATCATCCGTGTACCCTTCTCCATCCCCATTCATGAGTTTCCCTGTCTTCTATGCCATTCCCATACCTTACTGCTAATATAAACTCTATATATCCTTGTCTCACTCAGTCACCTAACACAATCTGAGCCAATAGAAATGATGCCTTCAACTTCAATACAGAACAGCATTATACCTACTCTAGATTAAGCCCATAGGACTTCTTGCTGTCTTCAAAATGGCACTTGAAAAGCATCTCTTTTGGCTACTGGCATGCTGTAACAGCATGAAGATTAGCCTGATTTTTTTTATTTAAACAGATGTTTGGGGGGTTCAGAACTCTGTGTATGCACGTGCTAAGAGTTCCATATAATTTTATTATTAGTATTATTATTAGATTTTTCTATTGGAGGGACTTTAGCCCAGTTTCCAATACCAAGATGCTCCCCTGTGCATTCTTCCTATTGGTTGGGATGGGATTAGTTATTATAGTACAATATGGAAACAACCAAAACTCACAGAACCCAGCCTTCACTTTGGAGGAATAAATATGGATAAAATGGTTATTAATTAAACCTGGTTGCCTGAAGTCAACAGAGGAGTGAATATAAATATGTTAAGCTATATGAAATGTTTTTTTCAAATAAAATTTTATTGATTTTCTTGTTTTAGTAACAACATAAGTTGTATACAGTTTGATTAATCATATGCAACATTTTTAAATCCAGTTGTTAACATAGAGAATAGTATGTTGTTCTATAGGATATATCAATTATACAAAACAATGCTTAATAATCCTTCTTAATTCTATCAGTCTATAGTGTAAGAACAAGAGGTGAAGGTATGAACTCATGTTTGTATATCCATGGATGGGCTGACCTAAAACAAACAACTATACAAAGTAAGAGTTCTAGTCTATCATAACTAAATACATTATGTACAAAAGATGCCACCTTGGTTATTAAATAACTCCCTTCTTTATTTCTTAGTTTTCATGGATTACATGATCTGTATGAGGGGTGGTTGTGTATGGCTCACAGTAAATAGTTTGCCTTAACCTTTATGATAGAATGTCTATTAGATTTTTCCAATATTTCTGATAGTATGTTAATCTCTTTTGACTTTTTCTATATAGTTTGCTTGCTAATATGTGTTTCTTAGCCAGGTTTTTGAATTCTTCCCATGAGACTTTGGATCTATCCAGCCAGTTTTTTGCTATGTAAAATTTCATTAGAGCACATAATGTTATTCTGTTATGCTTTTTTAATTGAGTACCATTATCTGTGCCATGACAAAGTTGTCTTTGTGTAACCATTTTTTTCTAATTTGGAATATTAGCGAGCACCACAGTTGATATACCTTTTTGTAGCTCCAGAAAATATGTAGGGTGTCTGCTACCATGGTAGGACAGAAAAGGTAATATGGGGAATGTGATGGGTTGAATTTGCCTAATAAGGCAGGTGTATGATAGCACTGTTGTTAATCATAATTTGAGTGTATATTAATTTTTTTAAAGGGAGTTAATTTCATGGTGTGTTCTATTGCTGATATTTTTTGATTTGGTATAATATTATTATTCTTTTCATCCCAATATTTTGAGATCAGGAATGCGTTTTGGAACTTAATTTTTGTTATTCGTTTATAAGTATTGGATAGATACATTAACATTTTATGAATCTTTTGAGATAATTTGATATCTTGCTCACAAATTGTATAGCTTGAAGTTATCATGTTTACTAAGTAGAGAATTTGCGTAATTATGCTGTATTTTTTATTTACATTTAAGGTGTTTCTAATGTTATCCATTGAGAGATTTTTTTAATTGGTAAAAGTCCCAAACTGTGCAATTCTTTATTATAGGATAGCTATCTAGATTTAGCATAGAATTAGCTTGTTTTATGTTGAGGTTTCAATGAATTGGTTGTAAGAATGTGATCGTATCTTTGAGTTGTAGGGATATTAGTAATTTCTGGAAAATGTCACTTTTTTATAGTAACTGGGTAGATTTTAAGTGATTTGAGGATATTCTGATTTAGAAAGGGTATAGCTTTGAGGTTAACATTAGTCGAGATTAAGTGTTGGTGGTACAATTTTATCCACAGTGGTTGCCAGTCATTTTTAGTTGGATCATAGTTTGCAATTTGGGTAATGTGGCTAGCACTAATGATCTCATAGTATAGTTGGAAGTCAGGAAAATCTAGCCCCCGTTTCCTTTTGGAAGCATTATCTTGCAATAACTAATTCTAGTGCTTTTCGGATGCCATATGAATGCTGCTATTAGTGTTTTCATCTTATTGAAAAAGTTTTTTGGTATGTTAGTAAAAATGGCATTTAGTCGATAAAGAATTTTTGGGAGAATATTCATTTTTACAACTGTGGCTTTAGATATGGGGGATAGTTTAAGATTTTGCCATCTGTTTATATCATATACTATATTAGATCATGTTTTATAAAGGTTGTTATTTATAATGTCAAACTGTGAATGGTTAAATTGTATACCTAGATATTTTGAAGCATATTTTAATTTGATTCTTGTTTCTGGGAAGCAGAATTCCTTGTGACCTAGGGGATTTAATGGGAAGATGACTGACTTATTAGGTTTTATTTCATAGTTGGATATTTTGGAAAATTTGTCAATAGAGTCTAGGATTTTTTTCAGGTCGGTATTTGGAAATTCAAAATATATATTTAGGTCATCAGAAAATACTGTATATTTTATTTAGGTTTTGGATTACTGCATGAAGTGTTGGTATGTTCTCTGACTTATTTGTATTAGGAGTGCTTCGATGTATAACAGGTAAGGGGAAAGTGGGCAATCTTGTCTTGCCCTGTTAATAATTTTAATTGGTTTTGATAGTTTTTTATTAGTATAAAGTGTCGTAGTTGCATTATTATATAGAGTTGTATATTCCTATGGTACGTTGAATTGGTGGAGTAGTTTGAAAAGGAAGTTTAGATTAACTTTATCAAAGGCTTTTGATGCGTCAACTGATAGGGCATATTTAGGACATCTGTCCTTTGCTAAAAGGTGTATTAAGGAATCAGTTGTGAGCGTGTTGTTCCAAACCTGCGTATGACTCATAAATCCCAGCCGCTCTGGAGATATTTATAAGGTAACATTGTTTGGATTCTCTTAGCTAAAAGTTTTGATACAATTTTAATATCTATGTTAGTCAGAGCTATAGGTCTATCATTGTTCAGATTTGTGTTATCAGTATTTGGTTTTGGAATTAAAATCATCTTTGAGTTATTCATATAGAGGTCAGAAATACCAAATTCTATTATGTAGTTATATACTTTTAAAAGTAAAGTTAAAATTTGTTGTTTAAAGTTCTTCCAATGAGTGATCTCCCAAACCTCACCTGATGTTCATAAGGGTCATTTACATATATCCCATATGTCTCTGATACAAGAGGTTTGGGCAGTCACTCAGTGGAAGTTCTAGCTTTGCTGGAATTTTCATTTTGTTTTTACTGATTGGTTTTTCAGTGACCTTCTCACTTATTGTTCTAATTTGTTGTTTGGGATATTTTTGCAGTGATCCTAATGATAATGGACATCAGCTGGGTATAACAGCACTGTGTTTACTATGCTTAGTCAAACACTCTGCTTGTGCTGTGCTGACGAGGTCATAATAAGGCCGAAATATGCATATCCACAGCTAGTGGGGTTTAGTTTTATTGGCCTGAAATTGTCCATTAAAATGATGAAACAAGTCATGGGCATAACGAATAGTCAATTATCTGAAACACCTGATGTTCATAAGGGTCATTTGCATATATCCCATATGCCTCTGATACAAGAGGTTTGGGAGGTCACTCAGTGGAAGTTCTAGCTTTGCTGGAGTTTTCATTTTGTTTTTACTGATTGGTTTTTCAGTGGCCTTCTCACTTATTGTTTTATTTGTTGTTTGGTATATTTTTCCAGTGACCCTAATGATAATGGACATCAGCCGGGTATAACAGCCATGTGTTTCTTAAGCTTAGTCAAGCAATCTGCTTGTACTGTGCTGACAAGGTCATAAAAAGGCCGAAATATGCATATCCATAGTTAGTGGGGTTTGGCTTTATTGGCCTGAAGTTGTCCATTACAACAACGAAACAAATCATGGGCATTCAGAGTCATCAATTAGCTGAAGCACCTGATGTTCATAAGGGTCATTTGCATATATCCAATGTGCCTCTAATACAAGAGGTTTGGGAGGTCAATCAGTGGAAGTTCTAGCTTTGCTGGAGTTTTCATTTTGTTTTTACTGATTGTTTAAAGTTCTTGTTGAATTTGGCCATATATCCATCAGGCCCAGGTGACTTCCCATCTTTTAACTTATCAGTACCTACTATAATTTCCTCTACTGTTAGAGGGGCTTTTAGGTTACTGGACTGTATGTCATTAATAACAGGAAATGTTAAGTCTTTGACAAATTGTTGAAACAGAGATTCTTGGAGATGTTCATGTGGGCCATAAATGCTTTGGAATAGTTCTTCAAATCCTTGAATAATTTCATTATCTGAGTCTATAGTTTGATTCTTATAGTTTATTTCCCTTATTTTAATAGGAACATTTTTAGCATTAATGATTCTTACTAGCATTTTAGAGGGGGTTTGAGCCCATTCTGCATACTTATATAATAACTTTAGTTCCATGATTGAGTAGTGTTGTGTCTGTATTTCATAGACTTGTTTCTGTAGGATTGCATTTGTTTCTCTAAGTCAAGACTACATGAAAAGAGACATTGAAGAGCTCTCTGATTATGTAGCCCAGGCAGGTATGACTCTGACCTTGAGCAGTATCCTACCTTCACCTAGAATGATGCCACAATACAGGGATAAGATGATCAGCTTTAATAATTGGCTAAAATTCTGGTGTCATTCAAAGGGGATCCAATGTCTGTCTGCCTGGGATGACATGCTGGACAGGCCATGCTGCTTCGCAAGGGACGGCTTGCACCTGTCACCCCTGGGCTTCCGGATATTGGCAAAGGCTCTTGCCACCCCCATAGTGCCTTTTTTAGGCAAGGCTTAAATTCTAAACCTAGCACCCTAGAACACAAAAAAGGAAAAAAACTAAGGGTAATGCTGCTCAATGCCAGAAGTCTCAATCTCAAGATGCACGCACTCGAGGCCCTTCTCAGTATGGAGAACATCGATGTCTGTGCTGTGACAGAAACCTGGTTCAAGGCTCCTGAGAGCACCCCAGCACTATCAGGTTTCACCTCATATCATGCGTTCCGGCCCCAAAATCCGGACAACACCAAGAAAGGAGGGGGGGTGTCCATATTCATAAAGGAGACACACACCTCAAGGTTGGTGGCAATGCACAATGCATCGGAGACCATCCAGGTGCAATTAACCATAGGCAAGACTGCTCTGCAATTTGTAGCATGTTACAGGCCACCCTCTCAAACTCTGGAACCTCACATGGCCTTCCTGAAAACACTGGAGGGGATAAATATATCTCCAAACACCATCATACTAGGTGACTTCAACTACCCTAATATAGACTGGGAACACTACTCAAGCCCAAACACTCTAGCCCAAAGGTTCCTGGAGTTCATAAACTCAAATGCCATGGAACAACTAGTCACCATCCCCACAAGAGGAGAAAACATACTTGATCTCATCATCACGAAAATGGGATCAAAATGTTCAACACCAGAAGTATACCCCTCACTGGTGAGATCAGATCATAAACTAATCTCGCTGGAGGTCCTCATCCCGCCCCCACCTGAAATAAAAAAGACCACAGTGAAAAACTTCTCAAAGGCCAACTTCACACTTCTAAAAACTAGTGTGGTCTCCTTTAAGGCCCCTGAGCCAGTGGTAAACATTACTCAAACCGCTGAATCACTTACAAATGCCTTCTACCAGCACCTACAGGACTGCATGGATCAGGCAATCCCAAACAAAACTAAGACTCTTTGTACCAAAGGCAAGCATCCAGTCTGGTGGACCCCAGCCATAAACAGGCTCTACAACAGAAGGAGGAAGCTACTACAAGATAGAGCAAAATCCTTGAAAGGTAAGACACCTTTGATTATTATAAGTAAAAAACTAAGAGCTCTCATAAAATCATCCAAGGCAAATTTTGAGAGAAAAATCGCCAAGGACTCAAAAGACAATCATAAGGCCTTCTTTAGCTATGTTAGAAACCTAGGAGGAAACTCCCAGATATGCTCAGAATTAGTTCAAAATGATGTGAAGATTACTGAACCTACACACATTGCCAACATACTGGCTGACAGGTTCAGTGCAAACTTCTCCCCCCCCCAAAAGGAGAGATATCTATACCAGAGGATTGTAGCCCCCCAAACATCTCCAACGCCCAGGTGAGAACTGCTCTCTCCAAGGCAAAAAACACAGCATCCATGGGACCAGATGGTGTCCCCGGCTGTGTGCTCCACGAACTCAATGAGGAATTAAACCCGCAGTTAGGACAGCTGTTTAATCTTAGCCTCACCTCAGGATACGTACCCAGGGAGTGGCGCACGGCGACTGTGGTCCCACTTCACAAGGGCAGGGCCTCCACTGACCCTGGAAATTACCGTCCCATTAGCTTGACAAGCCTTATCTGCAAAGCCATGGAGAGGATCATAATGGAACTCATAAATAAAGACATAGGGAACTTGCAGACTTTGGATCCAACCCAGTTTGGCTTTGTCAAAGGCAGATCATGCCTTTTAAACTTAGTTGACTTTTTCAAAACAGTCACCAAGGCCATTGATGAGGGTAAGGCAGTCCATACAGCCTACCTCGACCTGGCAAAGGCCTTCGACACAATACCCCACTCAGGTATCATCGAAAAACTCATCAGCTTGAATGTAAACCCATACATCACAAGATGGGTTGCAAACTGGCTAAGTGACAGAACCCACAGGGTCAGAGTTGCTGGCGCCATGTCAGACTCAAAGCCTGTCACAAGTGGTGTCCCACAGGGCTCAGTCCTGGGACCACTCTTGTTCGGCATCTACTTTTCTGAAGTACAAGCAAACGCAATAGGGTTATGGCTAACAAAGTTTGCAGATGACTGCAAACTGGGCGCCATAGTCGAAAACACATCTGACACAGATATCCTTCAGAAGGGCCTCACAGAAATGGATAACTGGTGCCAGAGCCATGGCCTAAAGTTAAACGCCACGAAATGCATAGTCATACCCTTCGGGAAAAACAAGGTTACCCCTAGCTACCATATAGGTGGCAATCCACTGAGCACAGAAGAAGCCATCAGGGATCTGGGGACCCAGGTTGACAGTAACCTTTCGTTTGACACTCATGTTGCCAAAGTAGTTAGGAAAACCTTCTACATTGCCCACCTGATCATGAAGGGATTCACATCTAGATCAAGGGATGTCATCATCCCCCTGTACTCATCACTCATTAGACCTATGATTGAGTACAATGCCCCATTCGGAATGTATCTGACCCGACACCTGCAGCAGCTGGAAAGGCCCCAAAAGTTCCTCACCAAAAGGATAAAGGGTCTCAAAAATATGTCTTATGCTGCCCGACTGAAAGAACTCCAGCTCTATTCAGTCGCATACCGCTTGCTCAGAGGTGACCTGTGCCTCACATATAAGGCCATGTCAAACCCAGATTTGATGAATATGCTTCACCTCAAAAAATCTAGATCCCTCAGAACCACAAGGGCGGAGACTTAAACCTTGACACGGTTATTAATAGAACGTGCTGGAGGGACAGATTCATCACCCAAAGACTCCCTATGCTGTGGAACAAAATCCCGGTACATGTGAGGCAGAGCACCTCGCTGGCCTTGTTCAAGAGGAATCTTGACCAATGGATGGGAGATCACAGATATACCCCAGGGATTACTTCAGTGTCACTGCTTGACAGAGGCACAGCAAAATAATAGGCATAGTTTTCTTCAAACTAAAGGGGTGGTGAAAGTCACATAACTATGGGTTAGGCTTATAAATGCTCTTGGGCAGATAGCCTAGTATGAACCTATGAACCTATAAGAGAGTGTTTTTTTTTTTTTTTTTGCAGTTCTAGCTCAATTATTCTTAGTTTGTTTTCTATATTACTTGTTTTTTCTTCGTTTCGTTTTTTTATAAACTGAAGCCTTTTGTATTAAAATACCTCTAATACCAGCTTTAGTTGTAGCCCATTGGATATCTAAGGGAATATTTGTTGTATAGATACTATTATTTAGCTGAGAAAGGGAATTTGACATTTCTTGTGTCACTTCTTTAATTCTAATTAGGTTAGGGTTAAGAATCCAGTTAGATATACATTGAGTGGAATTTTTATATTTTTCTTGTATTATTCTTATGCTAATTTGCGAGTGATCTGATAAAGATCTGGGCTCTGAATTATACTGAATTTAGTTATTTGTTATGCTTTGAGAGATTAAGAATAGGTCTACGTTTCCAAATTGAAACTGTAGACTACTTATTTATTACTGCTTTTATAAAAATAATACGAGTCAAGTCTCCCTCTTTAACAAAATCCCTGATAAACGCAAGTGGAATCCATATCCCAAAGTTAACATAACTCGTTTGAGACTGAAGGAGTGCATTGATATGTGGAATACCCTTCCTGAAGCCTATATATTCCCTTATTATTTACAGGGAGTTATCATCTATACAACATACAAGTACATAAGTGACATTTTTTAAACAATCATACCATATCTCCTCTAACTATTATACATCAAGCTCCACTGAGCCATTTTCTCCTTTCCTTTTTGCTGTCAACAGTACCCATCAGACCTGTATGTATCATTCTTCTCTGAACCATTATCTCCCTCTCGTTTGTTTTTGTCAGTCCTATATTTAGTTTACATGCAGATGCTGCAGAATTACATATTTACAAGAATAGTAGGGATTATCCAGGTCATATGAGCTCCAAGCATGACAATTATTTAATTGCAAGGATAAGTGATGTATAGCTCAACAATCATAATCAGCAATTTTGCAAAAAAAAAAAAAAAAGAGTGGAAAAAAAGACAAGTTCTTCTCACAAGGGATAAAGATTTGTGTGACCTTGCCTTACCAAACATATATGACAATGATTATTAAGTCACTTCTTAATGATTTCTTTAGTTAAAGTCTGTTTTTTATATCTGTTTAATTGTCCCTTGCAATTAAAAATTAGTGACATTGCTTCTGGTGCTGTTTTATATTTATTTTTCCATGCAAACAAAAAGAATGAGACTTCTTCAAGAAATTGGAATAGACCAAGCACAAAACTTCTTGAGCCAAGGGGTGCAAGTATTAAGTGATGGTACTGTGTGCTTTCCTTTGCCTTAACAATTGCTAACATGGCTAATTACATAACATTGAGTTCTTTGTGTTTACAGAGTCTCTCCCATCTTTAAGCATTTAAGCCAATATTGTGATAATTAGAGTACCTGAATTTCCATATTCTGTCGCTTCATCTCCCTTTAGTTCCACTGGTATTCTGGCTTGTCTCAGTTATCAGATGTAGCATAATTTTAATTCTTCATCTTTTTCCTCTTTTCTGGAGACATTAATGCTTCGACTAGCTGAATTACGTAGTCTTGAGACCTTTCGGCTACCGTAGCCTCTGCATTTGAACTTTGAACTCTCGTATTGGGAGAATTTGAAGAAAACGTGGACTGAAATGCATGACTTTCTGTACTGGACTGTTTAGAATGTTGAAACGGAACAGAGACATGTGGAGGCTGATTGAAAGGTATTATAAAGTGAATTATACCTTATTTGCGCTCTAGTTAGGAGATTTTAATTTGGGGATGCTTAGATTTAGAATTTCCATATCCTGTTTTCTCTTGTAGCTTAATGTACTGCTCACTGTCGAGGCCTGTAACACTTGTCTGGAAAGCAAAACAGCACATGCCACTCTTAAATTAGTAAGTAGTCAGTCTGTTTTATAAATAATGCTCCCTTATTCAGCTTAGTAGTTGTTCAAGTTTGTAGAATTTAGCTTTTTGGATGATTCTGAAAGAGCGATGACCTTCCGATTTGGTTAGATTATTTTTTTCTTTTAGGAGCTGACTGGGGTATATGCACTCTAGCTGGCGACCATCTTGGAATCTGAGCTATATGAAATGTTGAGTAAAAATTAAAAGACTTTGCATGCATTTTCATTCAAGAACCAAAATGATTGTGTTAACCTAGATATCTAAATAAGAAGATGACAAATACAAGTAAAGAAGTAGAAAAAATGTTTTAGAAACTACTACAAGATCCTCTGCAGTTATCATTCTTACTTGGTGAAACAGGAAGTATGATTCAATATCAGTTGTTAACGTTTTCTATAATACATTGTAGAAGAATCAGAATATTTCTTTGTTAATAATTTTAAAACATATTTATTTATTTAATTGATAAACAGGTAAGTGAACTGGTTTGAAGGACATTTTTAGCCATGGTCTTAGAAAAAGCACAAATGCGGTATAACAAAGTAACAGAAAAAAATCCACGGTCTGATAACAGTCATAACTTCACAATTTGATTAACACAATTATAACCTGTGGCCATAACCCCATAGTGATAGTGTGTGTGTGTGTGTGTGTGTGTGTGTGTGTGTGTGTGTGTGTGTGTGTGTGTGTGTGTGTGTGTGTGTGTGTGTGTGTGTGTGTGTGTGTGTGTGTGTGTGTGTGTGTGCATGCGTGTATGGTGTGTGCGGTGTGTGTGTGTGTGTTGATGCAAATGCATTGACTCCCATTTTAACATGTACTAGGAATGGGAGAATCGGATTTGCACTGCCATGACTGTCTAGATGACAGCACTTCTAAGTGTTTTTTGATTTTATAATGGGGATTCAAATACAGGGGAAAAATGGGCTCAGAACCAGTAGGGGGAGGATCGATGATTAGCATGGACTGAGAAAAAAGCACATATGAAAAAAGATCACAGGGACAATTCAGAATCCAATTGCAAGACTGTCTTTAAAAAAAATGAGAGCATTTTATTTATTCTGTGTTGACCATGTTAGTAGCCTCTTTTCAGGGGAGACCCAAGGTGGTATTGATACTGCTAAGGGAAATTTGGCCACAGCATCAGGGAATTTCCCCTACTCTTTAGAGCTACTAGATAATGCCAGAAGGTTCCTACAGTACAAGGAAGAGGCCTAAGGGAAGCAGCAGCATGTAGGCAGAGAGAAAAACTATGGACAGTTTGGAGATAGCAAATGTGAATTTGGAGAAAATTTTGTTCAATATGAAGCATCAGAATGCAGGCAAAGATTCCAGTGTGGTGGGTGATACAAATGAGCAGCATTTAGCTGTCTCAATGGAGAATGAAGTAAGCAAGTCTATTGGAGTGTTGCAGATAAGAGAACTGGTATCAGGAGGACTTGTAGAAGATGTTCTGTTGAAAATAATTGAGCAGGATGATCCAAGAGACAGTTATGCTCTTTAATGGGGTGAAATGGTAGATACGTTTTTCAGAAGTTCTGAGCATGGTAATGTGAAGAAGAAACTAGGTTATGTGGCAGCAGAGAATGCAGCAGTTAAAACGTATGCAGTAGTGACAGAAAGTAAAAGAAGAAAGCAGCAACAAACTAAGAAGCAATCTGGTTTTGTTGCAGCAGAAAACAAAGTAATTAAAACATATGCAGCAGTGACAGCAAGCAAAAAAGGAGAGCAGTAACAAACTGTCGGTAAAACAGTTTTTTAAAAAAGAAGAGAATACCAACAGTGAGAATAAAAACAAAAATGACATTGTAATAGACATATGTTTATGCATGGGACAATGTGGTAGCTGTAATGGGCTTCAAATCTCAAGAAATTTGGTCTTTTATACATATAGGTGCAGAGACTTTTTTCATAAGTTATCATTTGAAACTGGTGGACTGTTGAGGAAATTTCTGGAACTCTGTAACAAAAACATTTATTCATGGAACAATTATTTGTTTTCTTGAAGCAAATTAAATGTTAATGAATATTGCTTTGCAGTTTAGAATTGATTAATTGGAAGAAGATAGCCTAAATAGTGTTTTGTGGGGACTTTTCTAATTTAATCAATCATTGTGACTAGATAAAATGTAACCAGTGTGAGGAGGAAGGACATAAAGCAGGATGGTCTGTGACTGAATGCAGGTTGTGTAAAAAAAGATATTTGTAGATGGATTGTCAAGAGCAAACAGTAAATAATGACAGTGAAGTTGAAAGGAAAGAAAACATACATGAGGAAGGACAACCTAAGGCTGGGGAGAGGGTAGGGAGAGGGTGAACTAGATGAAGAAGAAACTGTAGAAGGAGAAAAAATATGGATGTGAAAAAGAGAGGAGAGAGTGCATACAGGAAGAGACATCAGGAGAAAAGATTTACACTAATATTTTTTTGAAGTTCTGGCCAGTGAAACATCTGATTCTGAGGCTTAAGGATTGCTGTATAGTAAAAATAAGAAAACAAAAATGTAAAAATATTAACCCTAAACTTAAAGAGAAGGAAAAACAGCAATTTTAGAGCACTTTCGTAAACATGAACGGTATTATTAAACCTGTAAGAAGGAAAGGGGTACTGGGATGGTGTGCTAAATGTGATGTGGATGTTACTCTGTTATAGGATGTAAGACTTCTGACAAGTAAAACAGACTGCAAACAGAAAAATAGTGCGGTAGAAATATAATATGAAACTTAGAAAGAGAAAGTTGTTCTGAAATGGCCGTGTTGTGTAAAAAACTGTGAAAATACTACATGTAACATTGATAAGGATGAGAAGGTTAACTGCTGCGGATATCAGGTGGAGAGAACATTTTTTTACATAATTGTAGTATTATATGCATATTTAACTAGCAAGGGATGAGAGGATCTTTTTCATCAAATATTAGACTATGTGGTGATTAGCATGAACATTATAACTGCAGGGGACTTTAATTGCAATTTAAGGGGAAGATGTAAAAAGAAAGGGAAAGATGTAAAAATGCAGGAAGTGATAAAAAGTGTTAAAGTGGCTATGTGGAACAAAAGTCAATGGATATACAGAAGGGGCACTTGGATCTGAAACTGATTATTTTGTATTATTGGAAAGCTTGGAGGTAGCAGATGGTGATAACAGCTGTAACTATTTTTCAGATCATTTAGCAATATATATGGAGATGATGAAAGAAAGGGAATATATTAAAATGGGAAAGGGAATACAAAGAATAAATGAAAAAGTATAGAATGGAACTGGAGAGTGTGAAGTATTGCAGTTATGGAAGGATCATATAACCATGAAGGACTTACAAAAAGCTGATCTGAGTGGTAGACCGAATTAAAAAAAAGTACAATTTTTTTTTTTTCAGTGGCAGGATGATGTTAGAAAGGAAGAGTAAGTGAGATGGGAGAAAATGTAGAAATGTATTAGAGAGTTTATAGAATAATACAAGAGAGTACTTATGATATGGAAAAAAATCATGTACAATAAATAAAAAATAAGGCATTACTGTTTAGGCAGAGATATTATTTACAAGGGAGGAGGCATCTATATATTTGGGTAGAAGAGTAAAGGAGGATATTAGTACAATGAGAAATGAAAAATGTAAAAGGAGAAGTAAAAGAAACACAAGCAGAAATTATGATATTGTACTACAGCATGTGGAAAATACATATAATAGTGTAAGAACAGAAACTAAGAGTGAATGGAAAGTAAAGGAATTTCAAGAATGAGTTAAAGAAAAAGTTAAAGAAATTAATGCTAGTGAATTGGATGAAGTTCGTAAAAAAATGTTTATTTACTTATTTATTTATTTGACATTTGATTAGCAGGAACATCTGACTGGGCATAAATTCCATTTTCAGAAAATAAAAAAATGGGCAGTGCTCAGTAGACAAGTCCACATAGTTTATTGACTTAAAGCGCTTTTCATTTGCACTCAAGGCAAACTTTGTCAGAAGTAGTTACAAAACAACTCTTGTGACATTTAAGTATTCCAATGGAAGTGACGTGCTAAAATAACGAATCACAACAGTCATGAAACCCACACCAACTGCTTAAACATTGTGAAAAATATACATTTAAAACATATATATTGTGTATACTTTAAAAACATATAAATACAATCATACCAAACTTGAATTGTTAAAAAATTATTAAAAATATTGAAAAATATATAAAAATATAAGTATGTATTAATGAATTCTATTCTTGTCTTTCAACAAGTGTATCTAAACTTGCTGCTTGAAGGATGTTAATGTTACTCTTCATTCGACATAGCAGTGCTAGTCTAAATTGACATCATATACATAAAAATAAAAATAAAAAGTAAAATAGTCTTATTTTTGTGCAATGTGGTGAATACTTACACTAATCCATTTGCTTATTTTAAAAGTATGTGTTTCTTCTTTACATTACGTCATCCCACTAAGCTCTTAAGTTTTAAAATACAACTAATTGAGCAAGTGTCATTAAGTCCTGGAAATCTATAAGCATTTAATCTGATTTGCCAAGCCAGTTTGAGTTCCTCTAAATGGAGGGAAACTGGACCATTTTCAGCAGAGGCCCGGGGAGAAAAGCTCTACAGATCAAAATACAGTTACATTGCATAAATTATATTGATAACATTTAAGCAGTAGAGGACACCACAAATGAAATCACAAATAATGTATACAATGAAGACCAAAGAGCATATTATCAGCATAGTCAGGCTAACAAACTAAATGCATACATGTTAGCATACATTAGAAGTACAAAGCAAATATGTAGAAGTAAAGAGCAAAAGAAGCTGCAAAGAAAGTCAGAAACCATAAAATTAAACATAAAAAGAATGTTATAGTCTAAAAATGATCTACAGGAACCAGAGGAAGGTGAATCAGAGAAGTAAGAGTAGAACCAGAGTAATAGGGAAAATCTAGATGTAATTTAAAGTGAGAAGAAGGGAGTGATGGAAGAGAGAGAAAAGAAATAGTGGAAGAGAAAGATGCAGGAAAGGGGAACTGTGGGTTGCTTTTAGCTTGAAGAAAGGCAAGTACAGAGCCTGATGTTAAGTGGGTAATATTTTAAGGTATATTTAAATATCTGGCTAGTAGATACTGATCTGATGTATAAGGGAATCTTGTTCTAGGCTTTGGCTACTCTGCTGGAGTATAAGCTTTGTCCTATAATTTTTTTATGTTTGTGAATTTCAAGAAGCTGTTTTCCAGATGAGCAAAGTGGAGGATTTGGAAGATACTGTGAAAATGTTACTGATGGATGGACAGTGTTTTATACCATTTTATGAGATAGAAGAAGTTTGGTGTACCTGAGGTAATGGGGCAACTTGAGCCAGCTTAATAATCTGAGGGCACATCAATGATGAGTGTTATATAACAGACTGGCTAGAAACTGGCTACCATGTTATAGCACATTTCTAGTTTTATGGCAAGTGAGATTTGAATATTGGTTAGAATTGGTAAGGCACACTATAGGGAAGGGAGAAAGTATGTATTGACTTCGGAGGAGTTGGTCATGAATATTTTGACCTGTAGAGCACACCAAGTTTCTGATGTGCTTGTTTATACAAGTTTGAATGTGTAAGTCAAATTTCAGTTGATCATGTATTATGACACCTAGTAACTTGGTATGTGATACAACGTCTATGTCAGTATGATTGAGAGAAGATATTTTGAAGTAATTTTTGAGAGATATTAAACACTTGGGTAGAAACAGTAGCAGTTTTTTTAGGGTTTAGGAAAAGTTGATTTTTTATAAAGCCAGTTTATGATAGAACTGAAGGCATTTTGAGTAACAGACTCTAAGTGGAGAAGGGTATTTGATGAGAGGATGAGGGTGGAATCATCAGCTTATTGGATGAGGGAATCCTGTTGGGAGGATGTGTACAATCATTAATAAATATGTTAGAGGAGAGGTCCAAGAAAATAGCCTTGTGACACACCAATATTTAATGGTAGAAAAGAGGAGCATGTAGTGAGCCATTTGACAGATTGTTGTTGATTAGAAAGGTAACTAGAAAATGAGCTGAGCATTGCATTACACCAAATGCGGACATTTTAGAAAGTAATTTGTAATGAGAAACTGTGTGAAAACCTTTGGAGAGATCTAGAAACAGGAAAGAGACAACATTGTTATTATCTTTAGATATAATGATGTTGTCCAAGAAGGCAACCAGTGTTGTTGTAATATGATCAGGCTGAAAGCCATGTTAGTAGATTTTTTTGGAGAAGGTGTTGTAAGATTTGCTAACAGATTCATTTTTGTAATATTTTAGAGAGAGGAGATAATATAACGGTAGTCATAAAGCTTGACAAGTCAATAGATTTACTACTTTTATGAAGTGGAATGATATAAAAATGTTTCCAAAAAGATGGGACATGGAATTCTAAAATGGATCAATTAATTCAAATGGACTGGATAAGCAATAGAAGAGGCGGCAAGTTTTAGATATTCTGTAAACAGATTGTCAATGGAGGGTGAGCAGGGCTTACGTTTGCTGAGTAAATGTTTTATATAAGAAGTAGATACAGTTTTTAATGAGAAAGATAGCTTATAGGGACTGGGGACCTCATCAGAACTCTTGTAATTTTGTAAAGAGTTCTGGATCTGAGAAGCAATAGAGTTTATAAAGTGGGAATTAAATGCATTAGCACTTTGTATGGGAAAGCTTTCAGGGCAGAGGTTGGGAGTGGTATGTGCTCCAGGGTGAAAGATTTGATTAAAAGGAGACCAGAATCTTTTGGGATTGGTTCTTTGGTTTATTTGTGGGTCTAAGTAATACAGTTTTTTGTCTGAGGTAACTTGGGTTTTTATGACATTATGAAGATGTCTATAGGTTTGATGGTGAGCTGGAGATTTGGTTCTTTGCCAAATTCACCAAACTTTGTCTCTCTTGTGCATTAGTGTTCTGCTAGGATGGGGTAATGAGGCAATATGGTTGTATTTAACTCTTTTTCTCCTGATGTGGGTAGGCTATTTATAGTATTGAAAAATAGTGAGTTAAATTTTTAGGACAACATCATTCAAAGTTAAGGTGTAAAAAGAAGACCAGTTAAGAGTTTTATGGATATTGTTAAAAATATATGGTTTATATGTGGCAAGGTTACACATTCCTTAAGAAGCTGATCTTTGGTATGATGATATGTTGGGATGGTTGTCATTGAGGAGTTCTGGGAGTGTTCTGGGGGATTTGTATAGATTAGGGTTTGAAACTATGATCTAATGCAGAATGGAGCCAATGTTAGCGACCTTGCTGAAGTGAGCGTGGAAGGTTATAAGTTGTGTAAATCCATATAGTTTAATAGTGTTGGTGGGACAGTTTGATGTAAGCTACTGCCAGTTAATGTTGACATCACCAAGGATTATCTCTTCATAGGATAAATAATTTGATATCCAAAGTAGGATATCTTCCAGCATAAGAATATTTTACCTGGGATGGATGTACAGAGCAATGATACAAAGGTTTGTATGATTAAGTTTAATGTTTGAAATTAGTATCTCTGCAGAGTGAAATTTTGGTGAGACAAGAGATGAGAAGGAGAGAGCATGGTGATTGGAAAAAAGAATGGCAACACCATTATCTTTTTTGTTTAATTTGGCAGCATGTATACTATTAATAGCCTGGGGGGAGAATTTCAAAGCCTTTGATGTGGGGTTTAAGCCATGCTTCAGTTAGGATGACAATATCAGGGGAGTGATGAGAGATCCAGGAGTGGAATTCAGTTACTTTGTTTACTATACTTTGGAAGCTGATAGTCATTACTTTTAGATTTTTAGTGCATGTGGCTGTAGTCGAGGATAAAGGGGGATGGTACATCAGAGGTGACTGGCCCTGTGTTAGGATATGCATCACCGCATATGACAATACTTTAGGAATATAAGTAAAGTAGAGGACACATTAATGAGTTGGTATTGGGTTTATATTGAAGTTTGAAAGAATAGATGGTATAGAACACAGGTTTATATTTATAGAGGAGTTAGGGTTCATGGGTTCATAGATTCATAGGTGTGTACTAGAATAATGCCCCTGGAGCCTTTACAAGCCTAGTCCACAGGATTAACCTGGCATCATGCCACCCAACCTGATACACTGAATAAGTTTGATGACATTTTCAGTGTAGGGTTGACCAATAATGTGTGTGGGGTAAGAAAGAGTTGGAGATTTCTGAATTGCTGAGACTGATGTTACATAACTTGTGAGGTGAGAACAGTAGAAGATGTAGAGGAATGGATAGGTAAATGAGGAGCATGTTTTAACGGAGGCAATAAATATCATAAGTACTTGTTTTAATTGGCTACTGATTGATGGTGGGGATTGTGGAGACTGATCTTAGAAGGATTGCCTGGAGATTAGGAAGTGATATAGAAGGAGAAGGTGGGTATAGATTTAGAGCAGCAGGAAAAGTAGGAGTGAATTATGAGGTAAAGGAAGTGATGCATAAGGAGAATGTGGATATAGATTTAGAATGGTTGTGCAGCAGAAAGAGGATGAGTGAGTTCTGAGGTAAGAGAAGTGATGTGGAAGAAGAAGGAGGGTACAGATTTATAACTGTACAGGCAGGAAGTGGAGGAGTTAAGGTAGGTGTTGTATATATTGAGTGTTTACAGAGTATAAATGTAGTTGTAAAGGGGTGGGTGGAAATAGGAGGCAGTGTCTGGAAGCCGAGGAAGCCCAAGAGAAGAGAAGAGAGGGCAAATGGAGTGAGATGCACCAGCTGAATGTTTCCTTTTGTTTCTTAGCTGTAATGAAATTTGAAAGAAAACAATCTGTGAAATACTACAGACATCAGGTCAGTATACTGTGGAAGTCGTCGTTAATTGAGAGAAAAGAGCTTTGTAACCTGCACTGGGAGAGTGTCTATAATATGACAATTCTAATTGTGAATTAATCACTTTATATCAGCTTTAGGAAAGGACCAAACTTACAATATTCACCAAGATATGTTAATTGCAAAATAAACTTCATTCATATGCTACAAGTGTGGAGCAGGAACAGTCTTTTTAAATGGCAAGGAAAATAACTGATTAAAAATTAGCCCAAATGATATATAATTCTTGAGTTTCCTTTTGTCTTTTCCTTTTTGGGAGGTTCTTTTTATCATGCCTTTTTTCTAGTTAGGGGAATTTACCCTAAAAATGCAGAAGAGTAAAACTACTTAGTGGCCACATCCCACTCCGGTGGCATATGTAAAAGTATGGCTGTATAATTAACTATGCATACAAGAGTCATAAAAAAGAATAGCATACAAAGCACATAAAAATATGAATCCCTTGATATGCATCAGGCTAAGGTATCCTTGTACTGCGGATTTGATTATACAACTGTTTTCTCAAATGGATGTCAGCACATTCAAACATACAGAAAGGCCTGACTGAAGATCAGGAGAGGGTACTGATCAGTGTCTAGGAGCAAAAAGGAAAGTCAAAGAGAATATTTTGTGGGACAAAATGCAGTATATAGCTAAAATGGAAAATAGAACAGAATAAGGCAACAGCTTACATATGCCAGTCTTCTCTACAGACCCACTGAAGGCAGCTCCAGTTCCTATAGTTCTAACACCAGGATCCAATCATTCAAAAAGGAGCAGATAGACAGGGGTAAGATTATGACTATAACCAAATAGTATTACAGACCACAGAAGCGTTTTTTATAATTCCACAGAAGTGCTTTTATAATTGTCAAGGCAGTCAAATATTTGCTTGTAGCACAATATCAATGTCAAACCCAAATTAGCCTAACAGCTTACAGCAATATAAACCAGAATCAATACAACAATACCTTAAAAACAAGCAAGCAGAGATGCAGTAAAGTAAGACAGACAAATATATATATATATATATATATATATATATATATATATATATATATATATATATATCAGTCAAAGTAAAACAGAAATGCAAATGTTTATGAGGCCTACATCCATTTACAGAATTAAAAGCAATATTAATGAGACGCTGCTTTAAGCAAAAATACAATTAAACAATGAAGCACACAATGCAGCACTGTTCGGTCCATAGAATGGCCAAGAAAATGGCAGCCTAGCTGTTCAAAAATGTGTGTTTAAGGAATGGAGATGCTGCACTACATTTAACAGTCAACAAACAACTAAGCAACAACACTAACTACTTCACAATACAGCTATCTAAATGACAAAACATTTGCTGTTAACTGAAACGTAAAAAAATTGTAGCAAAGGCAAGCCACATTTAATGTTCATTAAAATATAATATTTTAGCACAGCAATAGAGGACAAATGCTAGCATGCAATGCAAGCATTGTTTAACAGCTATTTATTGTGAGTTTACAGCATATATATGATCGACCATATGATCGACATTTGAAATGGGTCTTCGACATTGTGAAATGTCGACAATGCAGAACTGGCATCTCCGTACAGTGCGGAATTGAAAGATTTCCATTTCCACATTGTAGTGCGATCTTGGAGTTGGTATATTTAAGTTATGGGGGGCATAGCCCCCCTGCTAGCATTTAAAAAGTAGGTTTATGTTGTGTGTTTTATTTTATTTTTACATGTTCGAAATTTTAGGAGTCGAATATATGGTCTCGGCCGTATGGGTTTCTGCTTTCTAAAATTTCGAACATGTATAGTAGACCTATATATATATATATATATATATATATATATATATATATATATATATATATACATAAAATGCATATAGTAGTCTGCTGAATTGTTTTCAACCACATATGGATGGCTGAACTGTAGAATACACAGGCTAAGGGGGAGAATGGCTGAAAATAACTGAAAGTAACTGACTAGGTTTGCACACTTCTTGGAATACATCAGGGAAGCCCTGGATATACTGTATTAACACAAAATGGCACTTTTAATGCAAGGTGCATTGTAAAGGAGTAATGAACTCTGGGAAGGGTAAAAATGAAAACAAGAGTGTCCAAGGGTAAAACAAAATCATTACCAGCTGAATGTCTCCTTTTGTCTCTTTGTCATAAATACATTTAAAAAAAACAATCTATGAAGTACTGCAGAGATTAGGTCAATACACTGTCAGTATTTTATTGCAAGCAGTCATTAGTTGATGGCAATAAGCTTTGTAGCCTGCACTGGGAGAGTGTTGATTCAGTATCAGGCCCAGATGGTATAGGGTATGGAATATGCAAGAAAGTAATGGACCGGCAAAGAGAGCATTTTGTACATTTACTGAATGAATGGTTGAAGGAAGGGTTTGTTTATGAAGAATCATGTAATGGGATATTAAAATTTATATGGAAGAAAGATGAGAAAAATGAAATAAAAATTGGAGATCCATTGCACTAAATAACACATATTACAAACTTTTTATGGGAATAATATAGAGGAGAATGGAAGGAAGGATAAGGGATATTATGAAATAAAGTATATATGGTATAAAAGGGAAGGAATATCAAGAATTGTTATTGGTTGTGAGACAAATTATGGATGATATTATAAGTAAAAGGGAGAATGTGAAACTTATGGTAGATGATATTAGCAATATATTTGATACAGTAGGACATGATGTTTTGTGGGGTGTTATGGAGACATATGGAATAGGTAACAGAATTTGGAAAGTATGTATGTCAGCATATCATAATAATAGTGTGAGAGTGTTAGCAAATTGGTGTCTGAGTAAAGAAATAAGCATGAATTGTGGTATAAGACAAGGATGTCCCATGACTGGAATATTGATTGCATTAGTGATGAATGTCATAGTGAATAAAGTAGCTTATAAACTGAAAGATGGTAGATATGTGATGCAAAAGGAGGTGTGAAAAATGGTAGTTTTGACATACACAGGTGATATAGCTGTAGAACAAAATGTGGATGAGGGAACTGTTGGTTTGTCTGAATGGATATTTAAAGGAAATGTGATTGAATAACTGTAAAAGTAAGAGTTTGGGTGATTTGGTGAAAATTGTGTGTGTATGTTTCAATGAATGAAATGTCTTTTATAGGATTATAATTTAGGGAAAATGATGAAGTCATGATGCAATGGAAGGGTTTGATAAAAGAAATGAAAGAAATATGTCTTTTGTGGAGGACGTGTAGATTAGCATGCAGGAAAAAGGTTTATATCACAAATTTGGTATTAATCATATGTCAAATGTTTATATGATCCCAGTAAAATACGAAAAGGAAATTGTGCAACTGTTGCTTTTTTCATATGGGGTTCAAAATTAAACCCAGTGAAAAGAGCAGCGTAAGCATGAATTAAGGTAAAGGGGGATTGGGGTTACTAAATCCAGTTGTTTATTCTGCTTCTTTAAACTTGTATTGAGTATTAAAATGGGTAAAGGATGAGAATGAGAATTTAATAGGGAGAATGTTTAAATACCAGTAGCAAAAAGTCTGGGAGATGATGAAAATAAAAAAAAAGAATATAAAATGAAGAAATTAAAAATTATCAAAAAATATTAACATATAAAATGCACATTGATGACATACAGAAAGATTCTGTAAATCCATGGGTAAATTTACCAGAAGAAGTGATTAAAGCCATTAAAGTACAGAAAAGTGTCAGGATTTCCTGTGGAAACTGGTAATAAATAATCACCAGTAAAGGGAAATATGCCATATAAGAAGAAAGTGTGTTTATTTTGAGAAGAAGAAGAAACAACAAAGCATGTTTTTATTTTAAATGTAAAAGACTGGTGAAAGTGTGGAAGAAGTTGTGTGAAGAATTTTTTGAGAAAATTAGTGACATAAACAAAATAGATATGAATATGGTTATGTCTGGATTTAAGTACAAGAAGAACAAATATGTGAGAAGGGTAGATAAGAATTTATTTTATGTAATATGAACTATTTGGAATGAAAGACTGAATTAAATTTTGTTTAATGGGAAATGGATTTTGTCAGATATATTTGCAAAAAATTAGATTATGTTTGTGGAAGGAGTAAGGGTCTATTCTGGAAGAATAACTATGAGGATGTTTTAAGAAAAATGATAAATAGTAGAAATAGAAATGTGTCCATATGATATATAAATCTTGTAAATATGTAAATAATGTTTTTATGATGTGTGTTAAATAAAGAACCTCTACTCTTTTTAATAGATGCCATGAGAGCTTTTACATCCACCTGAACTACCAACAGCTCAAACAGATGGGTTCTTGGCTTAACATCTTATCCAAAGGATGATACACTCAAGAGTGCAACACCACCATAAGCTGCACTGTAGTGTCAGCAATTGATCTACCTTGTGTGGGACCAGAACCCACATCCTTCTGCATGAAATGTGAGTGTGCTACTCTAACACCACTGACAGTGACATTCATTAGCAAGCAGCTGTCATCAAAAATATATCATCCTTGCCAACAACTGCATTTAGCTAGCATTTTATAGTGCCCAATGACAGATTTTTGAAACATTCCTATTTAAATTATTTCCTGACAAGGCTAGCTATTTTTTAATTCAAGCAAAGAATATGTCCAACTTTAACTAGTGCTTCAATAAAGTACACAAATTACCAAACAGATAGGAGAAAGTGTCACACTCCAAATGGCTAACCAAAGATTAAATGGGCACCACGATGACCACAGGAAAGGCACTCAGCAAAAACTTGGTGGTGTATAAAAAGCATTTAGTTCATAAAAAAAGTGTTAAGTGCTTTTGTTCTGGCATGGACGAAAGTGCTTAACTCTTTTTATATGAATTAAATGCTTCTCATGCACCACCAGGTTTTTACTGTGTGTCTTTCCTGTGGTCATAGTGGTGCCCATTTAATCTTTGGAAAGTAAACAAATTGCTTTGTGACTAACATCTACTCACTTCTTTATTTAAATTGGCAAATAATATTAAATTGACTACTCTGAGAAGGCCCTGGTAACATTATTGCGTTGTTGATTGTTAGAAAAATGTGTATTTGAATATATGAGAAATGCTAGTTTAAAAACAAAGTAGTATATAATGCATTTTATTCTATTAATCATATAACAGAAAGGATTAATTCATGTGTAAATGTAAGTAGTTTTGAAACTGCAGTGTGGCTTGAAGCAAACTGACCTCCGACCCTGGCAGATGCTAGCTTAGCAAGTTTAATGTTTATGCTTTTCACAAGTGATTATCTGCTGGGTCAGGAAATTAAATATGTGAAATAATGAAATCTTCTGCTCTTTCCTGCTGGGATGATTTGGCCTTGTATATGTGTTACTAAGATAGCATGCAGCTGGTGAGAAAGTGTTACAGTGAACAAAGATGTGTATTAGAAGATTGAATCCACTATTGTATTTGAACTGATGTGAAACCTTGAAGAAGTAACTTTACAGAAAGACATCATGTCTGACCAGGTGGATAGCAAGGCCGTATTGTTACCAGAGGAAAACTTTTTTAAAATATACAGCATCAGCAGCTTTTATGAATAGAGGACTATAAGCTAAAGTGATGTAGATGCCCTGTGACATATCACATCAGTAAGGTGGGCACAGCTTGAATGCAAAGACTATATAGAATTGTTTGCTTCCTGTTTCATGTTAGACAAAATTCTGTACTTGTACGTTTTTTGCCTCCTGGTGTACACTAGTAAACTTTTTAACCTGAACCTCCTGTGTATTGAATTCTTAATTTTATTTAACAGTTTGGTCCTTCTTAGCCGGAAATCCCTCGGACAGCTGCAGATCAGAATCTACCGGTGGTCGAATACTGTGCAGGAGAAGTTACCGAAACGGTTCTTCTTGGGTGAAAAGACCTCCGACTGAATTGTCGTTTAAAGAGACTGGCCACTTTCTGATCTGTGGCCAAAGAGCGGATCCTGGATGACTCAATACCGGAGGCTCAGGTAGGAAGATTTTGTCTTTTTTCTGTTTTAGATCAGGGACTAGGTTACAGTATATTGTTGTCAAGATTTGTTATGCAGATCAGGGGCAAATGGAAATACTGTATATTTGGTCATAGATCAGGGTAACAGAATAAGGTAGGCAGTTATTCTAGATAAACTGTGAGAAGGAACTGAACTTCTGATATCACGTGATAAGAAGGGTTACGTAACATTTTCTTTTACCATGGGAAATCAGTGCACTAAAACATCGCGAGATCCGCCCCTAACTGAAGACGCAAAATACATGCAATTACAACGTTCCGATAACGTTAGGTATTATACGAAATGGGTTAGCAAATATGAATTTGATGGTAAACTAGATAAAATTTCACTAGTTAAACGGAAAGCAACTTAAATCCGATGCGGGAGGTCAGGCAAAAAAGCAACGCCAATTAGGCATTCCTCAGGCACACAGGTAGATTGAGGAAGCAAATCGCCGAGAACAGAAGATTAAAAATTTGAAAACATTATTTTTAGACAAAGAAGATAACAGTAATAGCAACAGCTCCTCCTCCTCCCTTGCCCCCTCCTTTACCCTTTTCAGGATATGAAGCGAGTGGACAGGCTGGTCCGCCTCCGCGTTATCCTGAAGTCTCAGCAAGACCACAACCGTTTGTTAGAGATCCTATTGAAACTAGGTCCCGGACACGTAAAATACATAGGGACGCAGAATCATATCAAATAGAGAGAAACCTACAGGATGAGAGTGAGGAAGAAATATGCCCACTTATAGAGGTTCCAAATCCTCAGGCAGGACAGGAAGGGCAGGACCCAACACTCTTAGTATATAGACCATGGACACCGGAGGATATCCGGAAAGCTACTGAGGGAATTCCCCATCTGAAAGTTAATTTTATGAAATTTTTAGAAGATTTACAAGGCATGAGGTTGAGTTACCACTTGAAAGGGGAAGAAGTGGAAAAAGTAGTGAGACAAGTTATAGGTCCAGATTGGCACATGATTTGTGGCACCTGGAATCCTCGTAATGCAGAGCTCAAACCACTCCCACATAGTGACGCAGAATTAGACAACAGAGTGAAAGGTCTTACAGACCGAATCTCTGAGAAATGGAAACCTAGAGCAGACTGGACTTGCATTAATCAAGGCATACAACAGGAAAATGAGACAATAGATGGGTATGATGCTAGATTATTGGAATGTTTTAATAATCATAGCGGTATGTCGGTTTCTGAGAACCAAACGAATGATTCCCCATATGAACAACAATTGAAAAATGCATTTTTGAAAGGTTGCATTGCACCTATTAGTAGCTTCATTACGAAGCATATGATAGACCATCGAACAGGTAGGCTACAAGCCTTACTTGAATACGCTAGACATGCTGAAAGACATTTCAATAGCAAAAAGAAAAAGAAGGCACAAGTCTTCACTGCTGAAGACGGAGCTGAAGTATTTGTGTTACAGTCAGATAAAATGGGCAAGAAGAATGCCCAGGGAAACAAACAGTCTGACAAACGATCAGAAGATTTTGAAGAGAGGAAAAAGAGAGGTGAATGCTTCAAGTGTGGGAAAAAGGGACATCTAGCAAGGGATTGTAAGCAGAACAAAAAGGTAATTTCAGAAGATAAGGGAGATGAGGACTGACTATATAATAGTGAAGATACATCATGCAAAAGTCAGAAATCATCAGGAAAAAATAATCAGAAAACAAATGTAAATGTGATAGAAGGAATAGAGGAAGTGCAAGTAGATATGGAGGATGAAGAAAGTGAAATTTTGGACTTAGCATTATTGAGCTTAGAGCTCTACTTAGCAGATGCGAAACCGGAAGTTACACTTCTGGTGGAGGGAAGGGAAGTCAAATTCCTGTGTGACTCAGGAGTGTCACGGACCCTGATACACCCCTCCAAGTTACCAGAACATTCCGAATCACCTGATTATATACTGGTAAAATCTGCAAACAGACAACTATACAGGGAACCACTTTCCCATGATATAGCAATAACTGACCCTGTTTCAGGTATGATCCAGGGAAGTAAAATTGTTGTTTCTGCAAAGTGTCCAGTGAACCTATTGGGCAGGGACCTTATGCAGATATTTGGCATAGCAGTAGTTCCAACTGTACAAGTTATGGAGGCGCAGAGACAAATGGATACCTTTGTAGTGCGATCGGGGGGTGAAACTTTTTACTGGTACAGCCAGGACCTAGTCACGACTGGTCCAGGGGCAGTAACCGAGAAAGTGATGAATGCAGCCATCAGTAAAGCCTCCTCCCTTGACACTGATCGACAGCATTTGTTACACTGTACTCTATACTACTGTACTACACCAGGACCTGATAGAGAGTATGAGCAAGAATTGTTCAGAAATCATGCAATTAGATTAGTATTGCGTACTTTGTACTGGGATACTGAGGGGAACAGTGTAGTTAGCTGTTCATTACCTCAAGAATTCCTTGCACTGTACAGATCAAATCGATTGCCACATGTCAGCTTGACAAAGAATAAAAATGTAAAATGGGCAGACTCAGGAGAAAAGGTGACAAGATGGGAGAAACAGACTGATTTAGAACTGTCAGAACAAGGGATACAGAAACAAAAACTGAATTGGTTGACACAGACACATCCAGCTGTTCACTTGCAATCTAGCGAGGACAGCTGATTAGCATTTCTATTAGAAGAAGAAGAAAAGGCCTTATGTGAAATTCCAACGACTCTGGTCAACAGGCAAGTCAGATGTAGGACTTTTTTCGAACAGCAGGACCAGTTACAATTACCCCAAAGTCAGCATTTAGACCACAGAAAAGACAATACCCTTTGAGAAAGGATGCAGAAATAGGAATCAAGCCTATAATAGCAGCATTACTCAAAGTAGGAGTACTGGTAGAATCTCCTGATTCACCATGTAATACACCCCTATTTCCTGTTAAGAAAGCAAATGGGGAATGGCGGATGGTTCAAGATTTACAAGCTGTGAATAATGCAGTAATACCTAGAGCACCTATGGTGCCAGACCCACATACTTTGTTAAACGATTTAAAACCGCAACAGAAGTATTTCTCTGTGGTAGATATCAGCAATGCTTTCTTCTCGATACTTATACATCCTGATAGTCAATATTGGTTGGCATTTACATTTCAGGGGAAAAGGTATACATATACTCGACTACCACAGGGATATTGTGAGAGCCCAACAATATTTGCACAAGAAATGGCTAGCAACCTGGCAGGGTTTACCCCACTGGGAGGTAGTCAGATTCTACTTTATGTGGATGACATCTTGCTAGCAGCCCCCACCCAGCAACAATGCAGGGAGGATACTGTAGAGTTATTGAAATTTTTAGCAACACAAGGACACAAAGTAAACAAAAATAAGTTACAACTTTGGAAAAAGCAAGTTATATACCTAGGATATGTGATATCCAATGAAGGTAGAATATTAGACGAAGAAAGAAAAACAGCAAATTTGCAAGCACCCAAACCAGTAACCAAGAAGGAAATGATGTCTTTCTTGGGTACAACTAATTTCTGTCGGAGGTTCATAGGTTCATATGTTCATACTAGGCTATCTGCCCAAGGGCATTTATAAGCCTAGCCAGAGTTTTGTGGCTTTCGCCACCCCTTTAGTTTGGAGGATACTATGCCCATTATTTTGCTGTGCCTCTGTCAATCAGTGACACTGATATAATCCCTGGGGTATATCTGCGATCTCCCATCCATTGGTCAAGATTTCTCTTGAATAAAGCCAGCAAGGTGCTCTGCCTCACATGTACCAGGATTTTGTTCCACAGCATAGGGAGTCTCTGGGTGATGAATCTGTCCCTCCAGCAAGTCCTATTAATAACCGTGTTGAGGTTTAAGTCTCCCACCCTTGTAGTTCTGAGGGATCTAGATTTTTTGAGGTGAAGCATGTTCATCAATTCTGGGTTGGACATGGCCTTGTATGTCAGGCACAGGTCACCTCTGAGCAGACGGTAAGCGACTGAGTAGAGCTGAAGTTCCTTCAGTCGGGCAGCATAGAACATATTTTTGAGACCCTTTATCCTTTTGGTGAGGAACTTTTGGGGCCTTTCCAGTTGCTGCAGGTGTCGTGTCAGGTACATTCCGAATGGGGCATTGTACTCAATCATTGGCCTGATGAGTGATGAGTACAGGGGGACGATGACTTCCCTTGATCTAGATGCGAATCCCTTCATGATCAGGTGGGCAATGTAGAAGGTCTTCCTAACTACTTTGGCAACGTGAGTATCAAATGAAAGGTTACTGTCGACCTGGGTACCCAGATCCCTGATAACCTCTTCTGTGCTTAGTGGGTTGCTGCCTATATGGTAGCTAGGGGTAACCTTGTTTTTCCCGAAGGGTATGACTATGCATTTTTTGGTGTTTAACTTTAGGCCATGGTTCTGGCACCAGTTTTCCATTTCTATAAGACCCTTCTGAAGGATATCTGTGTCAGATGTGTTCTCAACTATGGCGCCCAGTTTGCAGTCATCTGATGGATATCAAATTATGCTTTGGAATCTGCTCCACTGACTGACTTGATATATAAGACACCAATGGCAGCACAAGATATTTTACAATGGACACCTGAAGCAGAAACGGCTTTCTGCAGGTTGAAGCAGTTGATAGCTTCTTCATTAGTTTTAGGACTCCCAAATTATCACAAACGGTTCTTTCAGACCGTAGATTGCAAGCAAGGATATATGACGTCAGTGCTGACGCAACAACATGGGGACAAGCAACGCCCCATAGCCTATTATTCATCGCAGTTAGACCCAGTGGCGCGATCTTTGCCTCACTGTGTACAGGCAGTAGTTGCAGCTGCAATGGCAGTACAGGCTTCAGCCTCAGTGGTGTTATTCCACCCTCTCACATTGAGAGTGCATCATGCAGTCGCAATAATTTTACTGCAAGAAAAAGTAGCATACCTCTCTCCTGCTAGACATCTTTCATGTATGACTATACTGCTGAGCCAACCTCATATGACAATTGAACGATGTACGACATTAAATCCATCAACATTACTTCCAACTCCTGCGGATGGCACACCACACAGCTGCCTGCAGGAAATTGAACAGTTAGCCTTGCCTAGACAAGATCTCACAGATATGCCCTTGGATAATGCCGAGGTAACATATTACGTGGATGGCTCATGCAGAAGGGGCCCTACAGGAAAGAATCTAGTAGGGTATGCAGTTGTTACAGACACTGAAATTCTAGAAGCCCAATCCTTATCACATAACTTATCTGCACAAGCAGCAGAATTGATAGCTTTGACGCAGGCATGTACTTTAGCAAAAGACAAGTGTATAAACATATATACTGATAGTCAGTATGCTTTTTTCTACAGTACATGTATTTGCGCAGCAATGGAAAAATAGAGGAATGATAACATCTAGTGGAAAACCTATTAATCATGCGCAATTTATTTTGGAATTATTAGAATCTATTCAGTTACCTACCAAAGTAGCTATTTGTAAATGTGTAGCTCATACAAAACAACAGGATAAGATTTCGAAAGGCAATGCACGAGCTGATGCAGCTGCAAAGCAAGCAGCCTCAGACTCAGAAACTTTACTTTTGAATGAGGAATTACAACCCTCTGAGATTTTAGATTTAGACATGTTAAAAACAATGCAGATGCTTACTACAAAAGCAGAAAAGCAAAAATGGGAAAAACGAGGGGTAATTCTTGAAAATGGACTGTACATTTCCAAAGAGAGAAAACCGATATTGCCATCGAATTTATTTAGATATGCAGCTTTGTTGAGCCATGGGCAGTGCCATGTCTCAACAGGGGGAATGGTACAGTTAGTAAACCGAATATTCTAAACATATGGATTCACAAACTATACAAAAAAATTTTGTGCAGCTTGTCATACTTGTAACAAGCACTATGCACAAGGGGCATTTAAAACCAAGCAAGAAAGTTTTCCTATACCACCATATCCGTTCCATACTATTTGTATGGATTTCATAGAATTGAGTAAGTGTGAAGGGAAGAAATACTGTTTAGCTATTGTAGATATGTTTTCTAAATGGGTAGAAGCTTTTCCAACCAAAAATCAGGATGCAGCAACAGTGGCGAAAGCCCTGATCAAAGAAGTAATCCCTAGATTTGGCATTCCGGAAAGGATTTATAGTGACAACGGCACATCTTTTGTAAACCAGACAATCCAGCAACTTGGGAGATTTTTTGGTATCTCCATAAAGAACCATTGTGCCTACCACCCACAATCAGCAGGACTGGTGGAAAGGTACAATGGTACCCTTAAGAATAAACTTAGGAAGTTAGTTGAGGAAACACAAAATAATTGAATACACTGCCTGCCTTTAGCACTGCTGAGTATGAGAACGGTTCCAAATGTGAAGGGTTTGACTCCCTTTGAAATGATTTTTGGGAGAGCATATTATGTGCCTCAGTGGAAAGCTCTCATGCCCACAGAACAAGAGGCTGGCAGTTCATTAGCTAGTTATATGAGGAAACTGTTAACAAATAAATCTGTTTTGCAGTTTAACTCTTTTTCAGATAAGGAACAGACCAGACCAGTAGAAGCAGTTTTGGCCCCCGGGAAGTGGGTTTGGCTGAAAGTGACAAAAAAGAAGAACTGGGCAAGTCCAAAGTGGGAAGTACCATACCAGGTACTGTTGGCAATGCCTACTGCAGTCAGAGTGGCCGAGAGGACATCCTGGGTTCATTTGACACACTGCAAACTGGTAAAGAACTTTCAACTTGATAAAAACTTTGTGACTGATACACAACAGGACCAAAATGGCCAAAAACAAAGCGAATAGAAATTTAGATCAACCCCAGAGATGTTGCATAATCATTTTGTTGAGTATACATTTATTGACTGTAATTGTGACAATTTTCCTCTTGTTGTGGTTTATCCTGCACACAACCACACAAGTGAAAGTGGGAAAGCGTGACAAAACGTCTATAGACTGGCATCAAAATTTTAACACATACCTAGCCATGAAGCATGTATATGCAGAGACTATGAACATTTCAAATTGCTGGGTTTGTACAGCTATACCAACAGCATATGGAGGACTGATAATGTCCGCTGTCCCTTTGGGGATAAATGAGACTTGGGAGAATTTACTCTTTGATCCAGGAACTGTGAGATCACAGGACAAAATAGCTTTATTTTTACCTGTCACACAAAAAGGAATTGTATGTTTTTACAAAAATGATACTCTCCAGGTGGGCTGGAGCAATTGTAATATAACCATATCTTACCGTTGTTATATTAAGAATAGTAATGGCAATATTCTTTGCAATACTAATTATGACTCATATTTGAACTCACTGAAAACAACCATGAATGACATTCGCAAGAATCCTGTTTTGTTTAAACAATTGTCAGTTATAGATCAGAAAATGTTTCATGCAGGGTTAATGCGTATTAGTACTAAAGTAGAAAACTGTTATTTTTATTTGTGGGAAAAAGGCATATAAATGGTTACCTGAGAATTGGTCCGGCAGTTGTTTTTTGGGTTATCTGGTTTCGGCAATAAGACATACTGCAGAATTGCCTTTGGGTAAGATACGAAACGTGAGAGAAGCAGCCCGAAAACCTGAAGGTCCAGTTGAAAAACCTGTAAATCCAGTTGGAAGGATTGAAGCTGGCTGGAAAGACCATAATACCGTGAAAGACAAAAGTAAATTGACTCATATGGACTTGAGTGACAGTGTTATATCTTGGGCAGGAATATTCCCAGCATACAGAGCAGTCAAATCGATCTGGGAGCTGAGGAAGTTGTCGAAACTTCTCGAAGTAATGAGTAATGCAACTTTTTCTGCCCTAGAACTAGTGACTGATGAACTGAATGCAATGAGAACTGTTGTGCTACAAAATCGAATGGCTCTTGACTTCACCCTAGCGGCGAGAGGTGGTACGTGTGCGCTTATCAAAGAAGAATGCTGTGCGTACATACCAGACAATAGGCATGAAATTAACAACCACCTAGAGGTAATTCAGCAAGTATCAGCCATGACTGAACCAGGCCCAAACCCACTGACGGACCTTTTCCAGAATCTATTTGGGGGTGGGGTTCCATCCTAATGAATATTCTGATTGCCATTTGTGTGGGTATACTCCTAATAGGAGCATGTGTTTGCTGTGGAATTCCCTGCATGAAAAGACTAATCAAAGATGTTATTGATGTATCTGTTACTGAGACCTTGTATCAAGATATTGAGATTGAAAAATTGATCTCAGATGACATTTTTTCTGAAGTATAGATTGAATGACTCACCTAGCTGAAAATCCTTAGTGGAAGAGGTTGGGAGATGAAATGACACTATGCATACTTCAAAATAGAATAAAAAGTATTAATAGGAGGGAAAATGTTAGAAAAATGTGTATTTGAATATATGAGAAATGCTAGTTTAAAAACAAAGTAGTATATAATGCATTTTATTCTATTAATCATATAACAGAAAGGATTAATTCATGTGCAAATGTAAGTAGTTTTGAAACTGCAGTGTGGCTTGAAGCAAACTGGCCTCCGACCCTGGCAGATGCTAGCTTAGCAAGTTTAATGTTTATGCTTTTCACAAGTGATTATCTGCTGGGTCAGGAAATTAAATATGTGAAATAATGAAATCTTCTGCTCTTTCCTGCTGGGATGATTTGGCCTTGTATATGTGTTACTAAGATAGCATGCAGCTGGTGGGAAAGTGTTACAGTGAACAAAGATGTGTATTAGAAGATTGAATCCACTATTGTATTCGAACTGATGTGAAACCTTGAAGAAGTAACTTTACAGAAAGACATTATGTCTGACCAGGTGGATAGCAAGGCCGTATTGTTACCAGAGGAAAACTTTTTTAAAATATACAGCATCAGCAGCTTTTATGAATAGAGGACTTTAAGCTAAAGTGATGTAGATGCCCTGAGAGATACCACTTCAGTAAGGTGGGCACAGCTTGAATGCAAAGACTATATAGAATTGTGTGCTTCCTGTTTCATGTTAGACAAAATTCTGTACTTGTACGTTTTTTGCCTCCTGGTGTACACTAGTAAACTTTTTAACCTGAACCTCCTGTGTATTGAATTCTTAATTTTATTTAACATTGATAAAAACAATCTGTGTTTTAGAAGACAATCAATGCTTTTAATAATTTAAGTAAATAATCTTTCTGATTTCTACTCTTGTAAGTTGTGGGTTTCTTTAATACTGTAGCATTATTTAGGCAAATGGCAAAAATGTCAATATCATCCAGTATTTCAGTTTCATTCTGCTACAAAAGTAATCTGACTTATTGATCTCTAGGGAAGTGAGCACTGGAGACATTTTCAGTGAATGTTGACTAGAGTCATCTCGGCTTGTAAAACACAATCTTCCTGAAGTCTTGGGCATGTCACATGTTGATGGCAGAGAAAAAGGGATAAAAGACAACTCTGGAAATGAACACTTCTGATCCAACTTGATTCCCTTTGTATACAAGTGAGTGGTAAAAGTGGCATTGTGTTACCAGGCTATTTTGATATATAAGGCCTTCTTTAAGACAAGGATCTTGGACTAGGGCATTGTCATCTGACTAATGAGGATAATGGTTTCAGGGGAAACAAGAAATGGCTGTCAGAACAGAGCATAACGACTCCAGGACATTAATTATCTTTATAAACAGTGCATTACAGAATCTGACAGCCATTTTGTAATTCTATGGCATTTCCCTGTTCTTATGGTCTCAGTCACTGCAGCCAAATCATGTTATCATTTAACAGCAAAGCACTGCACTGCATGGCTCTCTGTTTTTTTGGCTCTGATTCTGGTCACTGGAATCATTTACAACACTCTAATCTGCTTCTTGAAAGGCACTCTCCACAGAGATTATTGCAGAAGTGTAATTAGCAGAGCATAGTAACAGAACATTAACCATTTTTAATGCATGCAAAATGTATGCCCTGTTTTAGTTAGTGCATCAATGAAGGACACAAAGTGCTCTGTGACTAGCGTCTATCCACAATGTTTTGTTTTTCATTAACAATAATGTTACATCAGCTGGCATCTACTAAGACAGCCCTGGCAACAAGATTTATTACACATATTGTGTCTTTGATAAAAATGTTTTGTGAACTTTATTTCACTGCTTGGAGTAGTTAATGTGATTACTTCAACAAGTAAGGTTAAGAGGTGTGTCTCCAGGTGATTGTTTAACTAGAGTGATCATGTGAAAAACACAGAATGGATTACGAAAAACACCAAACACTGATCCATTTAGAGGCTGAATAAACCTTACAGCTGTATTTCATGTCATGAATACCTTTGGAAACTGCAGTATTGATTATCGCATATTACTATGGTTACTGCTGTTATCATATGTATTACTGTTTTTTAACACTCTGGATTCTTTCTGAGGCTTTTGGCAAATGCTCCTGAGCACAGTATGTTAGGTTTATACACTGAATAGTTCTTTGACTTTCATGTCCTTGCATGTGTATGACTTATTTCAGTATTGAACTCTATTGACTGGGTAGGCAGACTGTGCATATCAGGCATATACGATAGTGTTTCTGGAAGAGGGAAGACCTGCATTCCCTGTTCTCCTGGATTTTCCTTTGAAATAACTGGGATGACACTGCTATCCCTCCTTGTAGCTACCCAAATGAAGAGAGTGGTCTAGGTTCTTCACCCTCACTTAGTTATCACCGTGATTTCACAATATACTGTGCACCCTTTCTCTCAAACAAGTGGGCTCAGGGATAAGAATAGAAAAATAAAGAAAAATGTTCAGTTACTGGATTAGAGTAAAAAATACACATCTGATAGTGTGACATGCAAAACTGGAAGCTCGGTTTTTCATTTTGTAGATGCATATTCTATAATTTTATTAATATATGTCAGCTGGCCCTCGCATGGCTTTCATTATCTCTTGTAACCCTAGGCAGGACTGTGCAGGTGTGGGTGTACCCATCTTGTTTGACAGCTGAAATGTGTGTGATGTCATGTATAAATGAGGCATGATTGACATATATGCACATTTTCCAATGACATCATGCATACATTAAAATGTTTAAAAGTTTTGCAAATGCCCTTTCAGATAGGTGATCTCTGACCGCTTGCTACATAAGACAGAGAGGATCTAGGGCTGAATGATCGTGCATGTGCATGTTCATGTGAAAATTTGTCATCATCCTTCAATCCAATACATATTCAAACACACGCACACATATGTACACACAGTACATATTCAAACACATGCATACATGTATGTGCACACAATACATATTCAAACACACACACACGTATGTGTACACAATATATATTCAAACACACTCACACACATGCATACAGTACATATGCAACCACATGCACATATGCATGAGCACACAGTACATATTCAAACACACACACACATACACATGTGTACACAATATATATTTAAACACATGCACACACATATGTGCACAAAATACATATGCAAAGAGACACGCGCATGTATGTGGACACTATACATTTTCAAACACACACATATGTGCACACAATACATATTGCCCCAGATATGAGGCAGTCATCGGGTAATGGCTTCTATTCTGTCTACCAGTCTGTTTGGCAAATATTTGAAATTCTGGCAGTGGGATGTGGACGGCTTGTGCAATTGGAATGTTTTTGCAGATGGTTATGAAAATTATAAAATATTTTCATTCATAGCATTAACATGGAATATGACAGTTTTATGCTGGGGGTCTGTGCAAGAAGAGTCTGTTAGACAAAAATGGCAGTAAGAGAAGTTGGATTTGTAGGCCCAATGTGATTTATGTCAAGCAATTTGGATATAACTGTTTTAGGTACAAGTTATTAACATTAAAACATTATTATATCAATACTAATATCTCATGACTGGTGGGCCTTCCTTTAGGAAAAATGTTGGCATCTGCAAGCTGACATGATCATAGCTTCATACATTCATAAGCACTTTAAAATAGCCTGCAAGGGTGGCTAGCCTAGTGCTTGCCTATGAACATATGAAACCTGTCTGTTATGAAAGTATGGGATCAGTAGAGGCTTTGTATGTGCAACAAAGATCAGACCGTAGACATTTTTAAGTCACTTAAGTACACAGACATGGCCTTGAGATTATCAGTATAGCTTTTGTGGTTTTGGCTTCTGATTTTTTATTTATTTATTTTTTTGTAAGAAAGTATTGTGGTCTCTCAAGTTGTATCAGGTGTTTAAACTGGTACATACCAAAGGGGGCATTGGACTCAGTGATAGGCTAACAGGAGTAAAATACAGTGGAATGATCATTTCTCTGGTACTGGACATCATATCCTTACTAATACAAAGTGCAATGAAACAGATTTCCTAACAGTGACTGTGCGATGGCTGAATGACAGCTCATTGTCTACATTGGTCTCAAGGTCTCTTACTACTGGGTCTATTTTCAGAGGAGTGTTGCCTATGTGATAGTTACTGGGGATGTCATATTTGCTGAAGGATATAATTATGCATTTTTTTGGCTTTTAGGTTTAAGTCCATGATTTTGACACCAGATTTTTTTTGTGGGAGGTCTTCCTCGAGGATCTTGGTGTCTTCAGTTGAGTTTATGATGGCACCAAGTTTACAGTCATCTGCAAAGTTGTTCTTCCACAAGCCCTTTACATTAGCTTTGACCTCTGAGAAGTAGATATCAAAGAGGAGTGACCCAAGGACAGAGCCCTGAGCTTACCACTAGTGACAGGTCTTTTGGAGGATATAGATCCATCCACTCTAATTTCCTAAGATCTAGTTGTGAGCTGGTATGTTCTCTAACAAGTTACATAGGGATTTAAATGTATCTATAATTTTGTAAACTATGTCTATGTGAAAGTGAGATGGTATCAAATGCCTTTGCAATGTCCAGATATGAAGTGTGTATAAATTTTCCCTTAACTATAGTAACTTTCTTGAAGAAGTCAACCAGGTTAAGCAAGCAGGATCTGCCATTGGCAAAGTTGAACTGTCTCAGGTCAAGAGTTTGTAGGTTGCCTATGTCTTTATTGATTAATTCCATAAAGACTCTTTCCATAACCTTACAGATGAGCCTAGTCAGGCTTATATGTCTATAGCTGCCTAGGTCCAATGACCCCCCCCACCACACCTTTATACAAGAGAACACATGTTGCAATTCTCTACTCATCTGTTATAAACCCTCTTTGAAGGCTGATATCGAAAAGTCTATATAGAGAGTTGGTTAGGTCATGAATTTGGCTGACGAGAAGCAACCTGGCATGTTATCTGACCCAATTGAAACAATGTTCTTGGCCTTTACTAAAGGTTTGAGGATTAGCTCCTGGGAGATTAGAGGGGTGGATATACAGTAGATGCTTGTATGTGGTCTGGGACTGGGGATAGAGTGGAGAGATGAAGTTAACGCCAAATGTATCTGCTAATAGATTGACTTTGTCCTCAGGGTTGGAATAGGTGATGTCATTAACCATTAGCTCTGTGCAATTTTGTGTATTATTTCTGAGGTTTCTGATATAATTAAAGAAGGCCACTGTGTTTTTGACATCTATAGAATCACATTTATTTCTATGTGCTATGAGCGTCTTCCTTTTATTGTAGAGCCTTTTTATTTTTGGGTTCCACCAATTTTTTTTTTTTTTATTTAATGTGGCATCTATTTCACGGAGCTCAGCTGGATGTTTCTATGCAGTTTGCTACATGATCATAGAGTTTGGTTGTATGCACTCTTCACTGATAGGTATGTACTTTGAAACAATCACTATGGGATATACAAGCCTGGAAATGCTAAAGTGTGTTTGCAAAAAGTTATGAAAATATAAATAGTTTCCATATTCCTTTTAATAACTAAAAACATGGTGTCTGATGATATTATGCCGGGGGCCTATAGAAACAATGGTGTTCCTACAAAATGATAGTAAAATGTGGCAGATCTCATGAAGACATCTACTGATGTTTGATTGAGACAAAAGTTGTTAATAAAGAGCAATACATCTTTGGAAGGCAATAAATGTAGTTGATGTTAAAGATGATACTAAAGATCATTGAATAAGAGAAACACAGTTGGACAGATGACTGTTTATTTGACAATTACTATTATTAATATTAACATTATTCTAATGTTTTGAAAAACATCTCTTGAACAGTAAGTCTTGTGCCAGGAAGCAACATGGCATCTGCAAGCTAATAGGAAATGGTAGGCATCCACATTGAAAAGATCACTGTGAGATGAAAAGGCTTGAGTTACTGAAGAGTATTTGCAGAAAACTATAAAAATTATGGAATATTTCCCATATTCGCATTAATAAATTATAGATGGATTATGATACTGACATGTTATGAGTGGCCAGTTCAAGCAGTGGGTTTTAGAAAACAAATTGATGATAAACACACTTGGGCAAGAGCAGCAGAGCAAAAATGTAACTGTTTATTTGAAATACACTGTCTTTGTATTAATATTATTCTAATATTGACACTAATATCTCATGAAAGGTAGGTTGTGATTTAGGAAGTAAGTGGCATCTGCATGCTGACAAGACATGGTGGGCACCGCCAGTAAAACATCACTGTAGGACATACAGGGCTTGAGTTAATGAAGGATGCTTGCAAGAGATTATGAAAAATATGAAATATTTTGAATATTTACATTAATAAAACAAAATAGTGTGTGACAATGTCAAGCCAGCAGGCCTATAAATGCAAGAGTATTAGAAGAATATTGAATTCCTCAATGTTGTTTAGAAATATTGTGGAATTATGATATGAATTGTTTGCATTACTTGTTCAATATCACTGGAGCACAGTACTAATAAATTCTGGCTGGCAAAATATCACTTTTCTTTAATAAATTTGCAATATAAATTCAATGCCACAGGATAGAATTTTGATACTAATGCCAGATTGTAGCTCATCATCTAATGAGCAGTTTTCATGTTTTTTTTTTTTTTTGCAACACTATTTATGAACCACTGGAAATCATATTAGGTGTGCTGATAATAGAGGATTTGCAGAAAATGTCTAAGGAAGCAAGTGATTTCCTAGCCTAAAAACTTTAGAAACCAAGGAGATAAATTAGCCTCCTGCTGCTGACTGAATGTGTTAAAGACTCAACAAGAACTTATCCCCAGAACCAGTCCTATAGCAGGGGATGAAAAAATACACAAAAAAAAGGGGGGACAGGATGGTATGTAGAACGAAGGGACACCTGGATGAAGTTGACTTCAGCTCAATAAGTCCTTCAGGGATTGTGATTAAAGGTGTTGTGGGACAAGACAGAAATAATTAAGACAAATGTGAATGGATCTTTGCAACAATCAGGGTCAGATCAAGGTATTTACATACACTGGTGCTTAGTAAGTAGTTATGAAACTGTATAGTGAAGATGATGTATATAGAGTGTACATGCTTATCATTCAGTCTTGTTTATGTTACTAATAGATATAAAAGTCTTGGGCAAAACATGACAATGCACCAAGTACAGATTTATCTCCTTAAAATAAAATTGGATGGAATGGCTCACTGGGTATGTCTCCACATGATCTAGCCATCAGAAGCGTGGCATTTTCATAAAAGAGAAAAGCTACCAATGCACACTTCATTGGTTACTGTGGTGCACTGCATTCGCATAGCATTCAGTCTGTTACAAACCCTGTTATATGCAGAGAAGATCAGGCTCTCAGTCCCTTGTGCACAGGTCAAAAAGAAGAGAAGGGATGCCTCCACAAGCTGCTTTTAGGGGATTGTTTGAGGAAGTACTCAGATCTCTATAAGGCTCCCAGACATTTTTCTAAATAAATAAAAATGTTGATATATTTGTCTTATTCAAATGCTGTGATTCTTTCTATACATCTTTCCATCCTCCCTATAAATATCAGAAGATCTTGGTTTGACTACTTGACCAACTGCATCCACAAGACGCAAACTTTGGAACAGCATTTTGTTATTCTTAATTTCTGACCTTAAAATGTGGTTGTACTTGCAGTTTCTAGTGTAGTAGTGTGTTGTCTCTGCTGATTTTTCTATAGCATTTCCTTTACTTTACAATTGTTTTCAGATGTAAGTAATGTAGATTAACTAAGTATTCTGCTTTAAACATTTAAACTGTCTACCTTTTAACAACTGAAATGGTGAGAGCTTGAGACCCTGTGATGGAGTATTCATATATTCCAAAGCTGTGAGATGGCACTCTTCATAGCTATTGTTGTGGCTCTTTATCATGAGATTTTTCACTCTTTGGATGGTTCTCTTCACTTGTGCATTACAGCTGAATGGAATTGGTATTATATGTTTGAATCCCCACTTGTGCGCAAATCTGAATTTTGAACTTTTATATTGTGGACTATTGTCAGTATGTGTGTGTGCATGTGTGTCTGAGTGTGTGTGTATGCGTGCATGCACTCATGCATCTGTATGTATTTGAGTGTGTGTACAAATAATTTTCCTCAAGTTTTAATTACTGTTGGTACAATTGCACTGGAAGCCACTGGGCTCAGTCTAAAGTACGTGAAATCCAGGGAGAGAAAATGATTATAATGCTTCCCTCTAACCATGCAGTGGTGAGGAATGTGATAGTCATTACCCAAAGCAGCAGTGCACATGTACCATACATACTTAAGTCTAATTGCCTTTCATATATTGACTATTAGCAGTGGTGGGAGTTAAACTCATAATGCTGGTTCTATTGCATTTAAATATTGATAGCAGCTGCGTGGGAGTTAAAGCCCACAGCCTTTTGCTTCAAACAATGGCCCTGTATCATTATTTCCTTGACATTTGGAGTAACTAATCTACTCATGTTTAAATAAAAAATAGGGTTATGTTATGCTTGGTAGAACAGTCATTTGATAGAATCACATTTGGTAAGGAAGAAAAACAAGTAGAAAACACATTTGGTAGAATATTAATACAGTAAAATCACATATAGTTGAATACATGAAATGGTTGTATTTTCAGGCTAACTTATATCCCAACTCAACAGTTGCATCAACTCTGAGAAGGGAAAAATCTCCTAAAACAGTGCAATCACTGCTGGCACACACTTAAGATATCACAACAGCAGTGATGTCCCACAGAAAACTGAGATCACAGTTCCCTACACCAGAACTATTTACTGAATGTAGCCCTTTGAAACTAACAAGAATATCACGAACTTTATAAACCACAGAAAAATAAAAACATCAGAAGCAACAACAAGGATTCTGCAAAAATCAGCTCAGTAAAGCACTTCTCTAGATTTAGCCTAGAAATACAACCAGCCACCCATCTACAACCCCTTTTCGCATTTTTTTTTCACATGGGATCAGGGTGCCAACTTAACAGTGACAATCATCTAGAGCCAAGGCTCATCTACGCTTCTTAATACTTTAAAAAAAGTGACACAGACTACATAAAATATAGCACAAGGTAGAATTTTTAGCATAATGTTATACCACCATTCAGTGCTGGATGCCCAAGTAAACAAGTTGAGCATTTATTTGAATGTGCTGAACATTTCATTAATTCCACCCCATGTAGTACATAAATAATATATTTTCCATTGTAAAGGAAAACTCATCATAAACACTTGAAGCAAAAATGCCCCAAGAATATGCATTGCATAAGTGATAACTCACATTATGTTATGAGTTCAGAGAGATTAAATGTGTTTGTGTGTGTGTGTGTGTGTGTGTGTGTGTGTGTGTGTGTGTGTGTGTGTGTGTGTGTGTGTGTGTGTAGTCAGGCATAATAGTACAGAGTGGGACGTGTAATTATTGTGTTATATGCTAATTCTGTTATTGCAGAATTCCTCTTGGTTAAAAGTACAGTGATCTTAGAGTTAGTGTATATGAAATATAAATGTGTGTGTGTGTATGTATGTATTTATGTGTGTATATATATATATATATATATATATATATATATATATATATATATATGTGTGTGTGTGTGTGTGTGTGTGTGTGTGTGTGTGTGTGTGTGTGTATGGGGTAATAGATATGAGAAAATGCCCTTCAGCAGCTCTGCATGCAATATTGTGGTACAGCAGGGTCTGGAAACACACCCTTTCCACACTGTAGTGCAATGTCAGATTTGGGATATATATAAATAGGATCCCTTTTAAATCTCAAAATACTGAAAGATCGACTTTCAGTATCTCAAGACTAGAATATTGAAAGTGCAGTTAATTGAAACGGCACTTTACCGAGTTTTATATTACGGAATCTGCTGTTGGTGTGGTGTGTTGTGGTTTGTGTTTGCAGTGCATTGTGATTTGGGAGTTAGATATGGTGAATGGTGTGTGACTGTGTATGGAGATTCAGGTAGGTTGTAAGTGTTTAAGGATTTTGGGTAGTTTCTTTTGTTTTTTAATTTTGTGGGAAGTTTTGGGTGTCGATTAGGTTACATGGGTGAGTGTGTGTGTGCTAGTGTTGAAGGCTGTGTGTTTTTTAAATGTGTAGTATGTGTGTTTTTCTTGTGTTTGTGTGATGGTGTGCAAAGTAAGTGTATGGTGCGTAATGGTAGTTTTTTTTAATATTTCGTGGTAGTGTGACTTCGGAGTTGGTATATATAAGTAGTGGGGGTGTGAAGGGTGCAGGTGGGCTTGCTCCCCTTCTTATACATAGGTTTTGTAGGTGTGTGTTTAGTGTCTTAGTTAAGGTATAGGGCAGAGGGGGTGTTTGTGATGTTATGGTGGAGGTTATATTAAAAAACTGAATGTCTCTTATTGAAAATTCGGTATTATGAATTTTTGGTATAGTGACATTCTTTTTTTAATATTTCGGTATAGTGGGTGTTCAGTATTTAAGTCTCAAGATACTGGACGTCAGTCTTTCAGTCTTTCAGTCTTTCAAGATTTAAAAGTAGACCCATATAATTATATATATATATATATATATATATATATATGTATATAAAAAATCAGGAGGGAGTACGGGGGTACAGAAGGGCTTGACCCTCCCCACAAAGAATAGTATTTTTCATTTTTTTTTTGTTCTTTTGGTGTTCAGTCTTATTAGAACAAAATTTTTAATGTTATTTTGAGCATTCTTTATTAGATCTCACACACACACACACACACACACACACATATATATATATATATATATATATATATATATATATATATATATACGGGTTCCTTTCAGAATCTCAAACTACTGAAATCCCAAATTTTAGTAGCCAGAGACCAGAAAGGCAAAAGTGCAGAATACTGAAGTCCCAGAAGTGCGAAATTCAAAATCCGGAAGTTCGGAGATTTTGAATTAGTGGTTCTGGTGTTGCGGTGTGTGAGTAGATGTTTGGAGAGGTAAGTGTTTGTGTTTTATGGGTTTTGGGTAGGGGCTTTAGTGTGTGTCCATGTGTTTTGTTAGTGTGATGTGTATGTGCGAGGGGAATGTAGGTTGTGTAGTGGTGGTTTTGTGTGTTTGTCTGTGTAGTGCGACCTCGGAATTAGTAGATTTAAGTATGGGGGTGGGGAGTGCAGGGGGGCTTGCCTCCCTGCTTGTATGTCGGGTAAGTGTTTGTGTTTGTGTATGTGTAGGGAGGTGTATGTTTGCGTCTGTGTGTGTGGTATGTTTTGTATAGAAGTCGCGATTTTAAATTTCGGGCTTCTGGGGTTTCGGGTTTATGGATTTACGGCTTCATGGTCTCGAGATACTGAAATTCGAGATTTCAGTATTTCGAGATTATGAAGTGAATCTATATATATATATATATATATATATATATATATATATATATATATATAGTAGGCTAAAGACCACCAAGGTCTTTATAAGCCTAGCTATGCAACCCAACCCAACTCAACCCAGTTATGTCTCTATGAATCATGGGCATTTATTAGGAGGGGGTATGTTATTTAGGAAGTATCAAAAGGTTATGTGGTGAGCTGTGTTAGTTTCAGCATAGTTACTGTCTGCCTCTGTCTCTCAGAGACATGGAGGCCATGGCCTGCGGTTAATTTCCAATTTCCCATCCATTGGTCAACGTTACGCTTAACTAGGAATATGGATAGACGCTGTTTCACATGGGTGGGGAGCCTGTTCCAGAGAATGGGGATCCTCTGAGACACATATTTGCCTTGCCAACAGGCCATATTTATGGTACAAGAATTCTGAAATCTGGCATGTCTACACCTTTAGACAAAGGATAAAGAAATTACACATGCAAACCAATTAGTAAAAACTCCAAGAAAGACTCAGCTAATTTAAATATTCACTATATGCCTTAAACCTCCTGTAGGGGAGACTCATAGGATATATGCTACTGGCAAGGGAAGAGGATTGTACTAGCATGTATGTATATTCATCTAAAGTTGCTGTTATGGAGTTTAAGAAAATTTTACGAGACATAATCAGCTTTCATCATGGAATATTACTTATAGGTAGGGAATGGAATTTTATTCGCAACAGTGAAGATGTATCAGATGGGCCTAGAAGGGAAAACATAACAAAAGAGTGTAGTTTTCTAAAGAAATTTGTCAGAATATTTGATACAGAATACATGAATTCAGTAGTAGGAACTCGGAGAGAATTTCCATATCCCCCAAGGTACAATAACTGGGCTAGACTAGACAGAAATTATATTTCACAAGAACATGTGCATTTATTTGAAAGCTTTGACACACATCCATTAACTATTTCAGATCATGCACCAACAATAACTAAAAAATGCAAGGTAATGAAGTAAAAATTAAACACTGGCACTTCTCCACCTACCTAATAAAAACAGAAGAATCTAAGGAATGGTTAGTGAAAATTATTTGTTATTAGGGAAGATAGAAAGCACCTTAGAAGTTACAGCTAGTGAGTGGGATAAAATGAAAGTGGAGTTTACAATAGGGCAGAAATAAAACAAAAGAGATATGGTTAAGAAGTAGCAAGAATTATTTAGATGGGTTGACAAAGGATAAGCATTGCAGAATAAGAAGAATCTCACAAGAAAATAAGGGAGTACCTGGATAATATGCATGCGTTTAGAAAGGCTGCTATTAAACAACTGTTTTTGATAACTCCAGAACACAAATACTTTTAGTGCAATGTCTTAGGCAATAGAAATAAGAAAGGGTTGCTGCTAGACTTAGGGAGCTTATAACAAAAATGTATTTATTTTATTTATTTATTTTACATTTTTTTTAGCAGGAAAGTCCGTCTGGACACAGGTCCTTTTTCAGCGGAGTCCCAGGGAGAAAAGCACCAAAATAATTTCTTTTTGTTTTTTACAAAGTAATTCAGAGAACAGTTTTAATCAACATTTGTTACATGCATCACAGTAAATTAATAACAAACAACATTTAAACATTCCACTTTAAATTAAGTGTGACATAACAGTGTTATTCGGAGGTTGGCATAATGGTTAAGCTGTTTACCATGCAAACACAAGGTACGGGTTTGATTCTCACAGGGAGTAACTGGCTAGTCTTAAAATGTCCCACAAGGGCAGTTAGCTTAGTACTAATCTATGAATCAGTGTTAACAGTTATTAATTTCTACAGTGTTCTAATTGAACTTAGATAGAGATTCCCCAAGATCCTGTAGAGGTATAATAGATAATTCAGAGATTTTATTAACATGTGTAAAAAGCAGAGAAATGTGGAAATCAAGAAAAAACAAAAATGGAAATATTTTTGGATGACTTAAATATGCCAAGGTTAGAGGTAGGTTAGGCTCAACAATTAACAGTTAAGATAGGAGGGGGTGAGATAAAAATGGTGATATATATCCAATCTCCAGGAAAGTCGAAAGAAATCAGTGGTATTCCTGTGGAAGTTTGAAAGCTAGGAGAGAAGAAAGTAATAAAGATCAGGAAGGTTTTAACAGTATTTGAAAAGGATGGGAAGCACCAACATCCTGGGAAAAACTGTGGTGGCTGTAATATCTAAAGACAGTGAAGACCCATCAGATCCAGCATCATATGAGCCCATTTCAATTTAAATCATGATTATAAAGTGTTTATGACTATAATGGCTAATAGAATGGCAAACGTGTTGCCAAAACTGATACATTTGGATCCATGTGGGTTTGTAGAAGAGACTCAAACATCTGACAGCATTAATAGAATCCAGAGGGAAGCAGAATATAAGAAAATAATGCTGTTGTTGGTAGGTCTATATGCACAGAAAGCATTTGATAGAGTAATCTGGGATTTTATCAGTAGGCCAATGGAAGATTTCCATTCCCTGATACAATAATAAGGTTATTTAGGGGGATATATGTGGGATCAGGGGCAAAAATCAAAGTGGGAGGGTTCCTCTCTGATATGTTGTGTCTGAACAGAGGAACCAGACATGGATATCCTCTTTCCCCTTTCTTATTTGCATTATATTTAGAACCCTTGGCAAGCATCATAAGGGACTCAGATATTCAAGGATATAATTGATTTGGTAATTGAGAAAAGTTAGCTTTATTCCAGACAATATTATTTTTCACCTGATAAAACTAGAAAAAAGACATTTCAGTGTTGTGGAACCTTCTAAGTTAGTTTCAATTTTTTTTCTGGATATAAAACAAAAGAATTTAAGACAAATGTTATAGGTGTAAACTATGTACCCACACATAAATTGGTTTAGAAATACTCATATTTATGGGAATATGATAAAATGAAGTATTTAGGAGTATGAGTTAAAAATGATTCTGTTATGGCAGCTAAAGATATGTGGGAAAAGACTAAGCAAAAAAAAAAACAAAAACTGAGAAACTGGAATCTCTTTTCTATTTTCTTATCTATATGGATAGCAGAGGTCTATATTATATTGTTGAAACAGCATTACAGAGAATGCCGTTTTGATGACAAATATAGAGCAAAATCCGGAAACAGAGAAACTCCAGGTTACCGATTTTTTTCCTAGGGAAAAAAATCGGTAGACCAACAATATACAACACACCAGTAAAAACATTTCAAAGTGGGGGGCTTCACCCCTACACCTCCTAATGTGGGGGCTGTGCCCCCCATACCTCCCCTAGCTAAATATACCAGCTCTGAGATTGCAATACAGTGGGGTAAAGGGCAATGTCACGGCTCAGGCCAAGAGATTTATTTCCCTAGGAAAGAAAGCACTGACCTGAGCTTTCGCTGTTTTGTGATTTTGCTCTATATTTGTCATCGAAATGGCATTCACTGTAATGCCGCTTCGACAATATAATATAGACCCAATAGCAGTATACAAGCAATTAAATGTTTTAGTCCCTTTAGTGTTATACACAGGTCAGGCATAATTTTATCAACCAGAGGAGAAGTTGTAGATAGTAAATAATAAGCGCAACCTGGATAACTGGATGGGGAACAGAAAATACACCCCTGGGATTCCACCTATGTCCCTGGTGAACAGTGGCATAGGGTGCTGACTTGTTGGAACATGGGCTAAATTCTTGGCTGGGCTTGTAAGGACCTCAGGGCCAATAGTCTAGTAACTTCCTATGATCCTATGAGCCTATGATCCTATGAAGAGGTGAAGGATTTTATCTGGGAGGGGAGAGGGAAAGAGTCAAGTGGAATAAGTAGATCCTTCCACTAGAACAAGGTGGTTTAAGATTACCTGATTTGGAGGGATGTTTTGGAGCTACATAGTTAAGTTTCTTATACATAACACAAGCAGAAAGCTACACTTCAAAGTAAAAGAAGAAGATAATGAAGGAATAATGATAGAGAGCGATTTTGGATACAGATCCTTAAAGAGAATAACAACGGTTATACAAAATATTATATTCATAAGTAGTAGAAGGTATTCTAAGAGTTAAGCCAACATGGGATGGGAGAAAGGAGATTCTGTCGATAGGGATGACTGCAATTAGGGTGCAGAAAATAGGCAAGGGGGGAATAGAATTTACTGGTGTAAACTGGCAAAGGAACCACGGTATTGGGACCAAATAGAGAGGGAAAGCTAATAAAATGCGAAGAGGCCAAGAAGACACTTAGACTGCAGGCTAGTGACTGCCTTCCCTAACAGGAAATGAAATCTAAGTATAGGCAAAGAGAAAGGGATAAGTAAAAGTTCTGCAGTGGCAGAGTTGTTAGTTGAATTTAGAACAGAAACTGCTGTAAAAAGGGATAATTAGTAGGGTATATAAAACATTGCACCGTAACTATTGGAAACAATCAGAAGTTAGAAAAGACAGGGAAGAGAGATTGGATAAGCAATTCACAAAGAAACAACGGGAGGACATATGTATGGCTCCCAAATACACAACAAAGGCTGGAGGATTTCATTTTTTTTTATTGGATGTGTTTGCATCAGTATTTTTATACTCCAAGACTTTAAAAATTCTTTACAGAGTACTGTGTCAGAAATACTAGGCAAGCAAATGAATGTAACTATGGAAATTATTATTTTTTTTTGAGCTGGGATACAGGATCTGAATGGTATAGACATAGTAATGCCTTGTTAAGTTTAATTGTGATGGCTGCAAAAAAAAAAAAAAATATATTAGAAAATGGAAATCAAAGTCTAAACCAATTGTATTTGTAGTAGTAAATATTGTAAAAGAGAACTGGTAGGAGCAAATTACATAGAAAACAACGGGAATTATGGGAACTCTACAGGCAGAAAAATGTTTTGGAGGACCTATGAGGTTTAAGGAAAGGCTGGAATTGACCTGTTTATGTAATATTGGATTGAATATATTCTACAAAAGAACACGTGATGTATGTTTATAACTATTAAGTTAAAATGGTTTGTTTTCTCATATATATAAGTGTACAATTGGCCTGTATCACAAGTGATAATTCTATAAAGGTCTATTTGGGTGGGTTTGGCATAATGGTTAAGGTCTTTGCCTCATAGACACAAGATACAGGGTTTGATTCTGATCTTGGGTTATTGTCTAGGCTTAAAATGACCCTATAGGCAGTTAGCCTAGAATTCAGCTATGAACCTATGAACCCCCAAAAAAAGAGAATTGCTTCACTCAGTGTAGGTTCACTGACAGGGTGTAGCTTGGAAGTAGATGACATGATGTTAAGGAAGCTGGACATCCTCTGTATCCAGGAGATGAGATGGAAGGGCAGTGTAGAGAGCCCTTGGGTTGGGATCCAGAGTCTACTACCCAGGACTAGAACAGACTAAAAATTGTGTGGGAATTGTGGCGAGGGACAGGCTTCAAAAGACAGTGAGGGATGTCATCAGAATTAATGACAGACTCATGGCAGTCAGACTACAGTGTAAGAACATCTCAAACTATGCTCCACAGCAGGGTTGTGATAGTGAGGAAAAGAGTGCATTTAGACCTACTAGATAAAGCAAGACAACATGAATTGGTGTTAATAATGGGAGACTTAAATTCACATATTGGGGCAGACAGAGCAGGATATGAGGACTGCTTGGGTTCACATGCGTAGGGCGACAGGCGTAAAGAAGGAGATGCAATTCTAAACTTCTTTCTGGCAAATGGCTTGATAGTTCAGCAAGAGAGGCAGTCACAAGATTACATACAACAGTGGACAACATGCAAATTAGGTAGACTTTCTCCTAGTAAAGAAATGGCACTGGGGTAGAATCAGTGATTTCAAATAAATCCCCAGTGAAACAGTTGGCCCATAAAATAAACCACTGGTTGCCATAATCAGCTTCAAGATGTGGTCAGAGAAGACTCTGTGGTCAACACAGTCTAAGATGAAGACCTGAAAGCTGACTGGAGAGAAAGCACAGGAGTTCAAGAAATTATTCAAGGCTCTAGCACCTCAGGAAGAAGAGGAAATAAGCGGAGTTGAAGAACGCAGCACTTTAAAACAGCATGTGTGAGGATTATAAAACAGATATGCGGCTGACCCAGGTATGGAAATAAGGTATATATGGTGATGAAATGCAAAAGCCCAGGAAGTCATCAAAAGAAAGGAGTACAGGAAAATGTGGGCGATGGAAAAGATGGACCAGACTAAAAAGGAATACTGGCTGGCTAACAAAGATTCTAGGAGAGAAGCTGCAATAGCAAAGAAGAAGGCATTAGTGGCATTTTACCAGCTTCTGGAAAGTGACTTAGTAGACAATGTGCAAAAAAGGGGGACATGTATAGCTGTAGGCAGTACAGAGGTATCAGACATGAAAGTTCTGAAGAGGGTGACTGATAAATAAATACAGATAGTAGTAGAAAGCAAGATGGGATATGAGCAGTTCAGATTCAGAATAGGATGCAACACAACCCACCCGATGTTAGCAGTAAGACTGATTGTTGAGAGGAAGCTACAGATGAGGAAAGAGTCCAAGTGGGCATTCCTAGACTTGGAGAAAGCATATGACAAGTCCCAAGAAATCTGATCTGGGCAGTCCTGTGGTGGTTCAAAGTCCCAGAAACATTGGTAGAATTAGTACAAGGATCCACTGACTCAAGTACAGTGTTTGGTCTTGTAGAGGGGTTCTTAGTGGGAGTGGATGTGCATGAGGGTTCTGAGCCCACTGCTGATTATAGTGGTGATTGACTACATTAGCAACAGGCCAAAGGGGACAAATCAACAAAGTTGTTATATGCAGATGATGTGGTATTACAGGCAGACTCTGAGCAACAACTTCAGCAAAGGATAAGGGAATGGAATGCAAAACTGAACACACATGGGATGAAACTAAGCACAGATAAGAGTTGTAATGGCAGAAAAAGGAAGAAATCAGAAGAAGATGAGAATTGAGATAGAAGGGAAAATAGTGGAACAAGTTAATAGCTTCAAGTACCTGGGAGGGGTGATTGAGGAGGAGGGAAGTTTGAAGAAGTAGGGCAAAACTAGTGGTAAGGTAGGGTTAGGAGGTGTGTGTGTGTGTGTGTGTGTGTGTGTGTGTGTGTGTGTGTGTGTGTGTGTGTGTGTGTGTGTGTGTGCCTGCGTGAATGTATGCATCGGGCTGCATATGTGAGCATATGCCAGCTTGGGAGATAGCGGTAGGGGAGTTAGGGGTAAGTTAGGCAGGTGTGTGTGTCTGTAATGAATGAGTGTGTGGGGGTGGGGGGTGGCTGTCATACTTCCACATGCCCCTAGACTAACTAGCATAGTCTGCAACATTGGGTGGGGGAACAACTAGTCACCAGGGTAACTCTCCAAATGAGTGTCTGAGTAACACATAAACAGAATGGGGATTGGGTATGGGAAGAACAGGAACCAACATGGATAACCTTTTAACTGAGTGCCTAAGGATCACATAAACCGAATGAAGATCAGGTGGCGGGGGGGCACTAGCCACCCAGCTGGACTCTTTCCTCATCTCTAGCTTCTTCTCAGGGATAACTGTTAAAATGAGTGCTTGAGTAGCACATAGGACAACAGGGATTTGGGATGGGGGGACATTAGCCACCAGGAGAACTCAATATGCCATTCCTTAAAGGCACATATTTAAATAAAAAAATGTTCTGGGAACCACTAGGCACCAAGGATAAGCAGTATACCTTAAAAGACACTAAACAGAATTCAAGCCCTGTGTTCTTCCCTTCCCACAGAGGATGCCAGTCCTCTGCATCACCACTAAACACCAGGGATAGAATTAAAAATAAATAAATGAAAAAAATAAGCAAAGTACAAAGGGGAGATTTGAACTGCGCCTACAACATTTTGTGATGTATGAGGCAGAGGAACAGGGATTGTTAGGCATACCTCTCAATCTTGTAGGATAGCATATTTTGCCCTAACTTCCATTTCCCAGAGGATATGAAGTCTGAAACTCAAACACCTGGCATTAAGGACTGAGAGTAATTATCTGTGAATTACCAGGGCAGGGGGAAAAGGACACAACATGGGCATTCTGACAACAAGGACCAGTACTGGGTATGTGCTGTTTGTGCTTGTGTGGAAAACTGACTAAGTACGGCGAGGTTGCTATGCTATCATGATACAGCTGCTATTCATTACATAGTGAGTGCTCATCTCCACTCTGTTGTAGTTAACTGCTATTCACAGGCATGCAAATTAGCTGATAATTGGCATTTCCTCATTGTGGCTGACGTGTCTATGAATTGCAAAATACCATGTTGTAGAAACAACGCTTTTTTACTACTGCCCTTAAACCCAACAATTTTTTTTTTATGAATCTTCAGGCAACTTTTTCAGAAGGAAATATTTTTTTCCCTTTTAATTGATATGGATCTTAAGTATTTCTACATTAATGCATCTCAAACAAACAGTTTAATATTTTGAATTTGAGTCATCAGGTCAATAATTTCTATATATTTATTCGTTTACTTTTTAACTGAGTAAATGAACTGGTCATCAAAGAACATTTTCAGCTATAATGCAGGCCACAACAGCAAGGATAAATTCAAATTATACACATGCACACACACACACACACACACACACATATATATATATATATATATATATATATATATATATATATACATATATATATATGTGTGTGTGTGTGTGTCGCCGATCAGTTCTATTTTGAACTAAAATGCTGACATTTTTTCTCAAAATTTGACATTTACGAAAATGGAAATGTCGAACATAACCTAGTAAAGTTAATTTGACATGAATCAACATACCATTTTCTCTGCACCTAGCACAAAAGGAACACCAGTACTTGTTGTCAGCAGTATGAACATACTGCACAATATTAAACTTTAGGTTCTTGCAGTGGGGCAAGCCCACTGTACCACCCTGTGGGGGGCTACACCTCCACCCCCCTGCAACTTATATATTCCAACTCCGAGATCAGACTACAGTGAGGAAAGGGATGAATTACCCTAACTGCACTGTACCACAATCTGTGACAGTACTTTGGGTTCATATCAGCGAATGCATGAACTTTTGATACGGAGATGTTCAGCAAGATGGGAATTCGAAAATCCAACTTTCGAGTGTCCCATCTGTGGGTATCACAATAGATAGCATACCTCTCAAGTGTACCTCATTTTGAGGAATGTTCCTCATTTGGGGTTTTAAAAAGGTCATGTTCTTCACAAAGTTCCACATTGTAAGGGTCTGTCACATATTCAGTGTTTTTAAACTGATATCAGTGGTAAATAGAACTGAATCATAGTATTTCATTAAAAAAACTCTTTTATAAGTAAAAATATCACATTTTAACCATCCCATGAATTTCTTAGCTGAAGCTGTTAGTAAGCCATTAGTGTTCCACATTTTGCCCATTGTTCCACATTATGAGAGGCAGTGTTCCTCATTTTGGAGATGGAAGGTTGAGAGTTATGATAGATAGATAGCTAGATAGATAGACAGATAGATAGATATACACAGAGAGAGTGAGAGGGAGATGTACATTCATACATACACATGCACCTACATACTAGATACTTTAGAGCAAATGTTGATGAAACTACAATATCCAGGGGAAAAGCAGGTATATGGAGTAGATGCAAACTCCACACAAGCAGTGATCGGACATAAGTAACAAACTCCAGATCTTGAAACTTTGCAGTAGAGATTTTAACCTCTGAGCTACAATGCTGTCTCTTTATGTACTTTCCAGAGTATTATGATTTGAGCAACATCAGCTGTGTGTCAAAATACATGGCATTACTACTGCTGTATATCCATACAAAGGCTGTATGCAGTATTTTCAGATGATATTTCGGGTGTTTCAGACACCTTTCTTTCTTTTGATGAATCGTAGGTTTATCTAACCAGATTTCTGACAAATCTTTAAAATCTAGGGGTTTAGTAATCTGCATAACTGATGCTGATATCCTTGGAATCTCTTTGTCTGATTACTCTTTCAGCAGTTCAGCAGTGGTTTTTGTCTGTTTACTCACTTCAGAAAATGTCTCTTGGGGCATCTTTTTTGGATATCTGTGGGCATTTATTTGAATATTTCAGTACTTCTGCAGACAGCAACACTGTCTCTGAGTTTTGAGAAGTAATTTTAAAATGTATTTATTATGAATAGATGTCTTCTTTTTCTTCTAATCTGTTTTCAACTATCTTTTTAAACAAATGACCTTGACTGTATACATTGCTTCAAAATAAAGAATTGGTTGCTTCTTATTATGCCTCTGCTAAATTCTGACCTTATTATTTCCTTCACTGAAGACATATTTGATATGTGGATCATAGTCAAATTTCAGTCCTACCTCAGAAGTTGTTAATAATATACATACCTTAGTAACTGAACATGTGACAGGCCAACATCTTGCAGTTGTGTATATCTGTATTTCGGTAAAGTTAAGAGGCAGTCACTACTACATAAACTGATATTTGTAAATCTTTGTTATAGTTTTCATGAGGTTATTGATTGTTTGCACTGCAAGCTTTACTTGGCAATGAAATTGTTGTACTAGCAAATAAAAACAACTTATGTATAATGAAACAAGGCAGGTCTACTCTTACACCATGGCCTTCTTTGGGTCATAGGTTCATAGGAGGTTACTAGGCTAATGCCCCTAGGATCTTTATAAGCCCATGTAAAAACCTATCTACCCTAAATGACCATAGTTAGATGGTCATTGTTAGCAGAACAATCAATGATCAGCAGCAAATACCCCTGTCCATGAGGGACATAGCTGCCAACCCAGGGAGAACTTACAGTCACCCATCCAATTGTCAAGGTTGCACTTAAATAGGGTCATTCAGGTGCTCTGCTTCATGTGAAGTGGGAGCTTATTCCAGAGGAGTGGCAATCTCTGGGAGACATATCTGTCTCTCCAAAATGTTTTGTTAATGTCACAGGCTAGGTTGAGAGCCCTGGAGTAAGTGACTCTTGTCCCATTTGATTTGCGGATGTGCAACATTTTCATTAGGGCAGAGTCAGAGACTGCTCTGTAGGCCAGTCACAGGTCACCTCTCAGAAGCATGTAGGATGCAGAATACAGTAACTGGCCTTTCACTCTTTTCATGTAAGTCACATTTTGGAGGCCCTGGATTCTCTTGGTTAGAAACTTTTGTGGTCTCTCCAGTTGTTGTAGGTGTCTGGTGAGATACATACAGAAGGGTGCATTGTACTCAATTAGTGGTCTGTAAGGGTTGAGTACAATGGAGTTATAACCTCCTTAGTCTTGGATGTGATTCTCTTATTTATCAAATGCACAATATAGAAGGCTTTCCTTACCACTATGGCCGCATGGTGATTGAAGTTTAATTTGCTATAAATCTCTGTTCCCAAGTCTCACACCACTGGGTTTGAGCTCAGAGGGGTGCTATCTATATCATAATTGGAAGGGGCTACTTCTTTGCCAAAGGGGATAATGAGGTATTTTTTGCATTTAGTCTTGTTCTGTGACTTTGTCACCAGTCACATGCCTCAATGATTGCTTCCAGTTTGCAGTCATCTGCAAACTTGGTAAGCCATAGGCCATCTACTTTCGCTTGGACCTCAGAGAAGTAGATTCCAAACAGAAGAGGGTGCAATACATATCCTTATGATACCCCACTGGTAACTGGCCTACTGGTGGAGTTGGACTCCCCAACTTTGAAAGTGTACATTCTGTCAGTGAGACAGTTGGCTACCCATCTACTAATGTATGGGTTAATCCCCAGTTGAGAGAGTTTCTCAATGATCCCTGAGTGGAGATTGTGTCAAAAGCCTTGGCTAAATCAAGATAGGTGATATGTACTGCTTTGCCCTCATCCAGGGATTTGGTGGCATTTTCAAAGAAGTCCATCAGGTTCAATAAGCAAGATCTACACTTGAAACCAAACTGGGTTGGGTCAAGAGTTTGAAGGTTGGCTGTGTCTTTCTGGATAAGGTCCATGATGATTCTTTCTATGGCCTTGCAGATTAAGCTGGTTAGGCTTATGGGTCGATAGATTCCTGGGTTGATTGTTGCACCCCCTATGTGCAAGGGAATTACTATTGCTGTTCTCCACTCTACCAGAACAAAGCCAGTGCTCAGGATATGGTTAAGGAGAGTGACAAGTGGTTCTGCAAGGTCTTGTTTTAATTGCTTAGTAAACAACCTGGGATGTTATTTGGTCCCATAGGGGCCATGTTTTTGGCTTTGGAGAGTGCTTGTATGACCTGTTCTTTGGAGATACTTGGTAGAGGATTAATGTCAGAAAGCTTTGGGGTATGGCTGGTGGGGATAAGGGGGTGAAGTCACTGCCAAATCTGTCAGCTAACAGGTTGGCAATTTTCTCAGGTTCAATGTGAGGGGTACTGTCCACTATAAGTTTGGCACACAGCTGGGCCTTCCCTTTTAGCTTCCATATGTAAAGAATGCTTTAGAGTTGTCTTTAGTTAGGGATGCTAACTTAGTCTCATAACTAGCCTTAGAGGACTTTACAAGATATCTGATTTGCTTGTTCAAGCTGTGGAGGGTATTCTTCATCTGTTGCATATCTTCCTTCTTGTTCTTAGATATCAGTTTCTTTGTTTTGTTATATAACTTACTTATACTTACAGTCCACCAGGGTGGCTTGTTTTTTTTGGGAGGATCTGGTTTTAGTCCTGTATAGTACAGCTGAGTCAATACATTTGTTTAAGTGGCTATATAGGGCATTTGTGTACTCTGTGTGCTCTTCTGCATAGGAGTATTTGTTGACTGTGTTAGCAGGGGCTTTGAAACTTTTTATACCAGTGCTTAGCAGACTATAGTTTGCTTAGGTGAAATTTTCAGTTTTTTTGCTCCTGTGGGGGTGTCAGGTCTGATCTTTATGGCAAACAAGACTGATTTATGGTGTGACCTTTCCAGGGAGGGCAACACACTACGGGTTAGTGCAGTGACCTCTCATGTTGGCAAGCACTAGGTCTAGGACATTTGAGCCCTTTGTGGGGGTGCATGCCAACTGTTCCAGGGTATTTGAATTAAGAAAATCCAGGAACCTCAGGGCAATCATATTTGTGCTCAAGTAAGTCACCCATTCAATGGAAGGATAGTTGAAATCTCCCATGACCAAGGTATTTGGCTGTATACTGAGTGACTCTAGCAAATCCAAGTAGGTGGTGTGCTTCTCCTGATTCATGGTGGGGGACCCGTAGCTAGTGAAGATGTGGTAGGGTATTTTGCCTATAGTTATTTGGACCTAGACTAGCTAAAGAAAGTTATACTGTTTTACCAGTCTCAAGGTGTATTTAGATTTAATGAAGATGGATACACCTCCACCTTTGGTTCTTTCACGCTTGTTTTGAAGTCTGAATGTGTGAAAGGCATTGTAGCCTTGTATGGCCGGGGTGTTCTCTGTGGCCTTGAACCAAGTCTCAGTGACTGCACAGACATCAGCATCTTCCAAAGTGAGGAGTACTTCCAGGGAGTGCAATTTATCATTTAGGCTCCTAGCATTAAGCAGCATGACCTTGAGTTTGTCTCTAGTGAGTTTCTTTACATCAGAAGTTTTGTTCTTTTGACATTGCCTAAAAAGGCACTATAGGGGAGGCAATCATCTTTGCCAGTACCCAAAAGCCTTGAGGAGGCAGGTGAAGGCCATCTTTGGTAAAACAGCATAGTTTGTCAACCATGTCTTCCCAAGCTGTCAGATGTTGGATTCCCCTGGAGTGACACCAGAAGCTAAGCCGATTATTGAAATATTTTTTTTCTGTATTGTGGCATAACCTAGGTGCAGGTAGAATGCTGCTTAGAGCTAGGGACATACCTGCCTGGGACACATAATCTGGAGTTCATTCATCTCTCTCTTCATATAGTCTAGAGAGGTACATCTCAAGTCATTCACTCTAACATGTACTATGACAGAGTCATAGCAGTAGTTGTTGCTGAGTGACTTGAGTGTGTGTGCATGATTTGACAGATCCTGGCACCTGACAGGCAGTTGACAGTGACAATCTCCTTGTCCAACCTGGTGAGAGGGACATCTGTGTGTCTCACTACTGAGTCTCCTAGGACTAGGACATTAGGTTTTGAAATGTTTTGCCTTAGGGGCTTAATTGTTGAGACACTGATATGTGTGTTATGTGTACTGGTGAATTCTGTTTCGTACCAGTACTTGTAGGTTGTTTGCACTTGGGAGGCCTTTGGTCTTTTGGTAGCCTCTTAGTGAGTACCTCCATGTATTTGGGTTTATTTGTCTTGATGTTATCTTGTGTGAGTGGAGAGGTGTGTGTGCTGACAACATTTTTGCTGTCTTGTTTATTGTTATGTGAGAGGACTGATTCTAGTTTCATGGTATAGTTACATCTCTCACATACTGCATTTGTTTGCTTTAGGATCAAGTGGTTGTCAGTATACATGAGGCAATTGCTACATTGCCTCAAGATGCCCATGTCCATCAGGCTGGAGAAATGTTGGGCAACTGACTGTTCATAGTAGCAGGTAAATCTTAAGTACTAATTTTTGAGAGGGCAAATTAGATCAACTATTGCATTGGGATTAACAAGGGGACTTATTCTATAGAAGATTAGAGATGGAAAGTGGGGTGATGCTGCTCAATGCTCAGCTGAGTTGCCTGCATTGCAGAAGTGCTCATCTGCATTGCCATGGATGGTTTCACTTACTGGTGTCTAGGGATTTGATTAACAGATCATGTTTTCCATTGGATTATTATTACGACAGGCATTATACATAGAGAAAGTCTAAATATTTTGGTCTGTTTGTGTACCTTTCCAAAACTGTACATCACAAACATTTTACTTATGCTTAACAATGCACAAGGCTTGGCTATTTTCCCAGCATGTCATTTCTTAACTGATTTCACCCTATCAGTTTGTCATCTTTAAATAGTTAACCTTATATACAGCTACTGTCTTCATTAAAGAAAATTATTATCATTTGCATAGCAGTCTTGTTTTCTTGACAACTTTTTATTGCCGCTTCTATAAGCATTGGCATCTCAAGATCACTCTCAGTACATTTATGAAACTCTCAGGTTTCCCGTAATTGACATATATGAAGTTATTCAGTTAACATCCATTTTCCCAAATAAATATATCTGTTGCACTGGCAAATTATAAATCAAAGTTCATGTCTTATTTTTGTAATCACAATAAAATTATTTGCAACTTTTGTGGTGCCATTTGCAGTGACTTCTTGAATATATTCTGCACTAACTTATGTTCAATTTTCAAAAGCATTCTTTCTATAAATATACTCAAGGAACTTTTACAACAATATATTACTGACGTAACAGTTTTGAATTCTGAGACTTATATATGAAAGTCATGGAACAGTGTGACTAAATTTGCAACAATAGGGACTTGCATGTATTAATTCCATCTCAGTGTATTCCTTTTTGTATTAGGTATGGCGATTTCATTGTTAGTGTATATTAGTTGCTGGAGTGTGGGATGCAGCTCCTGCATTAAGTAATGTCCTATAAGGAGCATAGAGATTGTTAACATTCACAGCTCTCTTAGTTTTTCTTTTTTACTATTATTCCAGGGCTCACAGTTATATGTCTTGGTTAGAGCAGAGAACCCCTATGTCTAGTAGCCATGTTTCTACCTGAAAATGTAAATTATGGCAGTCAGTAAAGGCTCTTGGTAAATACAAAACTGATTTGTTTTCTTGTAAAATCACTATATGAGATGTATTCTGGCTTGTTTTTACTTGTAATGTGAACATTTTTATATCAAAGTGTTTCAGTATAGGTGCTTCTGTCACTAGCCTTTTAAGCAATACAAAGATATTTTTTTATTCTGTACTTGAGTACCTTTCCATACCTTGTTCCAATAATTTCTTTAATGACAGACATTTTTGACATATTCAGAATAAACTTTGAGAGATATTGCATCATATCAAGAAATCCAATACATTCTTGCTTATCCTCTGTTGGTCTCATTTTACCACTTCTCTGACTTCCTTATTATCAGTTTCAGGCATTATAAAGTTAAAACTTGTCCCACATTTTCAGGCCCATAACTCTAATTTTGCATTTAGTGTCATTCAACTTAAGGCTGTACTATATCACCCTTTCAGTACATCAGTTTCTTATCTTTAGCCTCTTTGAACACACCCCATGCCATTGTATTATCAATAATGTAGCAGTGTCTTCAAGCCCCACTGATTATCTACACAACAGCACTCTACAGCACTTGAGCTGCTGACAAAATACCAATTTGAAGCCTCAAAATGTGTCATTTCCCACTGGAGAATTACATAGTCACAGCTTATAACCTTTCTCATCAACCTTAATTTGCAAAAATCCCTGGTTACCATTAAGCACATATAAACTCATCAAGAAGGTACACATTCTAAAAAGTTTTTTCCTAGAGAAAGGTTACCCAGATACGTTATTTGAAGACTTGGTGCAAGAGATTAGACAAAAAAGGGATACTTTGTACCCCCCATTTTTGGGAACAGGTTCTTCTAATCGTTCACAAAAGAACCACCAGAATACAATGGATGGTAAAAATTGTTTCATATACACTTATAATAGGAACTCTGAAGATATTGAGGGTATTGTTTCCAAATACTGGCCCATCCTTAGTCTCACGAAGAAACAAAAACTTTTGTTTCAGAGCGACCACATTTTGTTAGAAAAAGAAATAAGAACTTGAAGGAAGTTTTTGAAACTAAGCACATTTTAGAGATTGATGGAAATAAAAGGAAATCTGGTACATACGCATGTGGCAAGTGTAAGCAATGTCATGCTATGGTTAATCAGGATCGGATTAATATTCCTTCTAGGAAATTAAATTTTATTTCAAAGAAATACCACAATTGTGGTACAAAGGGGGTAGTCTATTTAGGGATATGTAAAACCTGTGATAGTTTTTACATAGGAAAAACGGAGCGTCACTTAAGGAGGAGGGTCTACGTACATTTTAATGATGTTGTTAAACAGAAGGAGAGTAATGCTTTTTATAAACACTCTTTAATATGTGAAAAAATGAATATTAAATTTGTTGTATTAGAGCAAGTAACACAAGACACCAGAGGTGGTAGCTGGGAAGAAAGGTTAGAATATCGTGAACTATACTGGCAATTGAAGCTGAACTCTAACAAGTTTCCCGGTTTGAACGATAGTATCAACATTACGAGTGTTTTTAAATTAAGAAAAGCTTGCCTATAATATTTTTACAGTTACCCTCCTCTTTTTATATATTATATGTTATGGCATCACAGGGAGTTTTATATACATATATACCCCTCACATATCTGTTACCAGTATTTTTATTTGTATGTGTTCCTGTATGTTTATTTTCATTTTTTATTCTATATTGGCATTCATGGCATTGTGTTGATTTTAGAGGTAGGATTCCTACCTATTGGTTTGATTAGAACCTTGGAAGAGATGTACATCCTAGTCAGCACAGGTTACCAGTATTGTTATAGTGAATTGAAACTTTGAACCTATTTATTGCCACAAGATGGTTAGATTTAATGTTAGGAAGTTTTTATTATTCATTTTTAAAATATGTATGATTATTGAATGAAAGTTTCTATAAGTTATTTTTATATATATATATATATATATATATATATATATATATATATATATATATATATATCCTGTTTTTTTAAATTTCAGTGCATTGTTTCTTTAGGATTTCTGCAGGATATAATTGCAAGTTCAATTAGTCCCATCATGTGACATGAATTAGACTATTTAAGGATGTTTGTAGCAATGCCTATATATTTATCCTTGAAAAAGCCCGATAGTATTCGGGTGAAAGCGCTTGGTTTACTGTTTGGTTTTAATAAAGATTGTTGCTTTTTAGCTACAAATTAATAGAGGTAGAAATTGGAATCAGAAATGTGGATTTACAAATAGGGCATGCAGAATAAAAGAGATTATCAGAAAATGAAATATGCCCCAAAAACAGCATTAGTGTCTAGACAAAGTACGTAGAGAGAAAGAATTAAATAAAAGGGTTAAATTAGAGGGGAGGGGAGGAATGTGGAGGACAGTAATGAGAGAGACAGAAAATAGTTATGAAGAGAGAGGGGGGTGAGAAACTAAAGTAACTAAGGGGAGGTAAAAGGAGAGATTTAAGTATAAAAATGTTCAGTGGCACTGCTAAGGTACTATATGACTAGTTATTATAAAGTTACGTAAATTACGTAAAATATGGAGGGAATTGTTGTAGTCTGACAATTAAGGGAGAAAAAGTTAGGTAGAGTGGTGACAGGTGCAGGAGAGAGAGTTAACAATGTAGTTTTTCAATTCTGTTTTGAAAAGGATTGAAGGCTAGATAGCATGTATATTAATTAGGAGTTTGTTCCAAGTTTGAGATATAGAGCATTTATGAAGTATTCTGCTTATAAGTTTGTTAGGCCTGTAGGTGGTAAGTAGCATTTAGTCAGTGCTACGGAGAGATTGTGAGGGTTTGTAAAGGGATAGGAGGGTGGACAGGGAGGGACAGTCTGCGGGTTTGTAAAGTACAGAATGTGCCATTTGGAGCTTTGAAGGTTGGAGCAGTTAAGAGAATTTGTTTAAGAGCAAGACAGTGATGGGATTTGTAAGGGAGGTTACGTGCAAGTCTGGCTATCTGGTTGTAAGTTTATTGAAGTTTGGTTAAAAGATTTGCTTGGATGTGTGTAAAAATAGGGGAAACATAGAGTAGGCAGGGGAGGAGATAAGCTTGGGTGAGTGAAGTCCATAGGGGTGTGGATAAGAATTTTTTTTGTGTCTATACAATAAACCTAGTTTTTGATTGGTCTTTTTGATGGATTGTTGGATATGATGGTCAAATTTCAGTTGGTTATCAATTTTAATTCCTAGAAATCTGGTATGGGGGTCAGCATGAATGATAGTGTTGTCTAGGGAAGACAGACTGAAGGAAGTTTTAAGGATGGATATAGATTTTGGAAGGAAAAGATGAAGTTTAGTTTTCTTTAGGTTAAGGATGAGTTGGTTATTGATTAATCAGTCTTCAATGGTGTTAAAGGAAATCTGTGTGAGGGAGTGAAGGTCAGTAGGGTTGTCGGAGAGGATAATAAGGGTAGAATCGTCAACATATTGGATTAGTAATGATGAGCTGCAGCCGGAATGTATATTGTTAGTAAAACTATTAAAGAGAAGGGAGCCTAGTATGGATCCTTAGGGGACACCTGTTTGGATAGATAAGAAAGGTGAGTAGGAAGTCTGCCATCTAACAGATTGCTGTTTGTTGTTAAGATAAATAGAGAACCAGAGAGTGGTGGATGTGGAGAGATTTAGTTCAGTAAGTTTTGAGGAGCTTAGGGTGGGAGACAGTGTGAAAAGCTTTGGAAAGGTCAAGGAAGAGACATAACACCAGTTTATTGTTATCTCTTGCCTCTGCTATAGTCTGGGTGAAGGATAGAAGGTCCGTGGATGTGCTGTGATGGGGTCTAAATCCATATTTAGACGGGGTGAGGAGCCTTTCCTGAAGTAGATAATTAAGAAGTTGTCTGTAAATGCATTTCTCTAGAATTTTTGAGAGAAGGGAGAGGATGGCTATTGGTCAGTAATTGGAAGGGTCGGTGGAGTTACCTCCTTTGTGAAGTGGAATTGTATAAAAGTATTTACAAATCTTGGGGACTGAGGATTCTTTGATACAATGGTTGATAAGGATTGAGATGGGATCTGCTCTAGAACTGGCTGCAATTTTTAGAAATTGGGGGGTAAGCTGTCGAAGGAGGAAGAGCATGGTTTACGTTTCTGCAAAAAGGATTTTATATAGGCAGTGGAAACAGTTTTCAGGGAGAAGGCTGTCCTGAGAAAGGTGGTGGAGGGGGTTGAGGATTTTTTTTGGTTGTTGTCAGGGGGAGTTAGTTTGCTGATAGACTCTATGAAGTTCTTGTTTAGTAGAGTGGCGGTTTCAATATGTGTTTTATTAGTGAAAGGATTCGGGTTAGAAGGTTTCCCTAGATGGAGAATATTACTCATAGTGTACCAAAATTTTCTTGAGTTAGAATAGTGGGTAGATTGGGCTTCTTGACAGAATTTTATTTTGTCCCAGATAATACGTTTTTAGCAAGGTTTCTTAGTTCTTTGATTTAAGGAGGATAGAAGAAGATTTTGACTTTATCCATTGTTTCCAGGAGTTGTTTCTAAGTTTCATAGTGGAAAGGGTATCTTTAGAGAGCCAGGGAGTGGGATTAGATTTGATCCTAATTTGATAAACTGCTGGCAAACAACCTTGGCCAGTTTTCAAGTCGTCACACACATAAAGTTCATCATTACTCTGTATATGTTCATTATAAGTGTTTTTTTACCGTATCTAGCCTCTAAATAGAGCAAATAACCCAACACGGCTAGAGTAACTATTCAGCTATTTGGAAATTAATCCTGTATTGCTTATGTGTGTATTCACAAGTATGAACTTTTTGACTTAATCATTCCACCTGATAACATGAATAAGGAAGCAATTTACACATAATCTGGCAATCTAAGAGATTCCCTCCAGTCATAATAATTGTTCAATGCAGGCTGGTCAATTAGCATGATGAACAGCATCTTCAGTTCATAAACAAGGTAACACCACAGAAAGAAATACCTCATTAGCACCTCATTACCATGCTCTAATTTGAGCACTGCACTATCAGATCTGACTTCATTAGCCTTGTCCCTACCACCTCCTGTATCATGATAATATAGGTCCACACATATACACATAAAAAACACTGCGAAACAAGCACACACACACACACACATACACACACACACACACACACACACACACACACATACTCCCATATAATCCATATAATCCCACACACATATACACACACATTCATGCTGCAAAAAAAAATCTACACACTTGGTCACACTCACAGAAGCATTTACTCAACAAACACACACACACACACACACACACACACACACACACACACACACACACACACGCGCGCGCACGCGCGCGCGCGCTCGCACACACACAAACACACGCACACACATGCACAACCACACCCACATACCCACACGCATACATGCACACATATAGTCAGCTTGACATACTTAACTCCCAAAGGGTGACCACCAGGATAAATACATATACATCCATTTAGCTGCATTAATGCCTCCAGAGACATGTACATACATATCCCACACAGGCACACACATCCAGCTATTCTATACTCACCTGTAGTCATGGCACTAATGCAGCTATTCCCACAGGAGTGAATGGATGAACTCCATCAAATTGCAGCATTCATATTTTCCTCCCAGAAAAAAACTTAACTTGGCAGAGTTATTCATCATTCTGCTGAATCCAGAGGTACTGCCATTTCAGGGGGAAAGCATATGGCTAATTAGAATTAGCCACACCCTCAAGCTGCAGCATTAGTATGTGACTTTCCAAATAAATCCCTATCTGCACTACAGCCACCACCAGGGAAATAAAGTAACAGGGGGAACAGTATCCTAATTGAAAAATGCTTACCATGATGTGGAAACCTTCCAAGTAAAGGCTTCTGCATTGCATTGTGATTTTCTGATTCCTGCCATAGATAACTTCACTTTACTGTCTCTCATTTTTAATGCCATAAGTGTTTGAATAGACATTACATTACACTGCAATTTATCTAGTTTACTTGGATTATAAATTCTGAGTTTCTCTGCCCAGAGTCTGATCAATCCTTTTAGTGCAGATTCTCAGTGTCACTTTCCTGCACATTGTTAACACTGCATATTTTCAATTTATTGTGTCCATAAACCATTCATTTCATAACATTGTCTTACCATGTTTTCTATTTTGGTACAGATTATTGTTTTTCATTTTGCACACTTGCAAAATAATTAGTAGACAGACTTTTCTTTTTATTATGCTGATAGCCACACCTCAGCAATGTTTTTCAGTTTTTCGTGTTTCCTATAACTCTGAAAGCTAATTTTGCTCCTGTTTTCTTGTTTTAACATGTCTTGCATATATATAAATTTGCACAAAATTTTTCATGAGTTCCTTCGGCTGTCATCAAGTGATTTCTCTTGCTCCCCATCCAGCATAATATAAAATATTTTCTCTCAGTAATCACTGCTAGTCTGATCATTTCTGATATCACATGATCTTATCTCATATTAACACTGTGTCATTTGTCAGACTCTCAGTTTCTGACTTGAGTCTTTAATTTGGAAGCAAAAGCATCAGCTGTGAGACCCTGTGCCTCTGTGAAGAAAAAAAATGGCACATATACTTCAGATTCTTCTTGGCTTATAGTAAATCTGAAATATAACTTATTGTTGAAATACTTTATCTCTCTCCCTCACAATTAAAATGTATTACACACATTGAGTGTCTTCCTTTGTAGAAATAAGAAATGTTACATACTCTGCTTTCAGATATGCCACTCACAGATAGGAATAAATAGAATTTCTAGTCCAAAGTTTCCATCTCTCACAGAAAGCTTTCCTGGAGGCTTCATTCACACAACTTTCAAACAAAAGATGAAAGGACCTAATTTGCAATTACTTCTGGCACCATATTACATCTAATATTTGAAGGATAAGACATGCAATTCAGTTTTACTTTTAGACTGAGCTTATTCTTCAGGAAGCCAGATCACATGAGATACCAATAGACGGTGCAGAAAAGCACCAATTATTTAAAGATATATAAATGTACTACAGCATCTACAGATCTATTTTTCAATGCTGTGTTAAGTATCAGTACAATAACAAGTCATGAAATGGTTTCCCATATAAAACAAGCTAAAATATGTGATCAGTAAATGGTCAAATTATAGTACAGAGATTAAATGTTCATTTAAACACTGAAATAAGACTCCATGGTGAGTGTCAAGTATTTGCTTATTTTGTAGTTTGATTACAAATAGTAAATGTATTTTTTCACCGAGACACAAATGCAGACATGATGACAGTAATGAACTGCTTTCATTCTTAAACAGAAAGCAACCAAAAATATATTATTTGATGTCATGGCACAAAACATCTCCTCCAGCGGCATGTTATAGGGAATGTGCATGTTTCTGTTGGGGGAAGTCATAGAGTCCATAAAATTAAAATATAGTATTTTAGCAAATATTGTGCATGATACCTGAAAAAGAAACTTGAACTAACAAATGATATTAAGAAAAATTAGGTTGAAGGTAGGATGGCAAAGATACAAGACGAAGCAAATGCACCTGTATCTAGAATTAGAGCATTGAAAGACGGGCACATGGGGTGCCAGTGACTGTGCAGTAGAAATGAAATAGCAGTCTTTTCCTCCTGGCAACAGAACTGTTATCCATAGATGTCACATGAAGGAGAAAACTGAATGTTCTTAAAGTGGTTTAGTTCTGTCACAGTCTTAAAATGCAAAAGGAGATGATATTGAACTTACATTGCCAGTGATTTGTTGGAAACTCACCCCATGTATACAGTTAATCACTCTCTGAGCTGTCGCCTGCCACATATAAATGCAAAATGTGTTAAATTTCCATGAAGATGAAGCTCATATGTGTTAGGTATACGGAAATAAAACAGGAATTTATAAAACTGCCATGGGCTGGTGTCTCATTCAGGAATGGTTTCCCCCTTATGCTACCTAGGACACACTGTGACTTTTTATGACCTTGTAATGAGATTTGAAAATGGATGGATGGAAGGAATTTGTACAGTCAAAAATTATAACACAGTGTAAAATAAATGCCTCAGTGTCCCTGTACCATATATTGTTTACCTCTCTTTGAGGTACTTCCCTCTTTTCCATTCCTTTCAAAACCAAGCTGTCAGTTGTGTGTGTGTGTGTGTGTGTGTGTGTGTGTGTGTGTGTGTGTGTGTGTGTGTGTGTGTGTGTGTGTGATTGTGTGTGTAGGGGTAGGGAGGTGAGAGGAGTTAATGAAGTACAAGTTTATAGTTATGTAACAAAGTAAACTTCAGTTTCCTCAACACTGCATTTCCCACATGATGCCTGTCAGTAGACATATTATGGATAAACTTGCATACAGTTGTAAACTTTTAATTAGCTTTTTTATGAAAAATTTTGCTGCAAGTCTAGAACATAGTTAATTTTTTGGTTTCTTAGTCACAGAACAACATTAAGGCTCTCATGGTATCAGCAAATCTTGAAATACTTTAATAGACTGCATTATGCTGTTTTATTGTTTAATTTCCATGCTCTGGAACAGGCATGTGAAACAGAGTCCATCCCTAACCCACCTAACCCTATTGAAGTGCAACCTTGACCGATGGATGGAAATCAGAAATTCACCCTGGGTCTGCCTCCCATATCTCTGATAAAGGCAGAAAGTACTAACGTATTCCCCGCAGATAACCTCTAGAAACTTCCTAACTAACATCCCCCTAATAAATGCCCATGACACATAGGGCTAAAACTGGGTTGGGTTACATGGCTAGGCTTATAAAGGCACTGGTGATCGCTAGCCTTGTATATACCTATGAACTTATTTTGCATTGTGCTGCATTACGCGAAAGTGCTCTTAGCTGCAGTGTTGCGTCTTCTCCCATTATCAACATATTACTCACTTGCTAACTGCAGCATTTACAAGGGCACTGTATCTAATTTCAAAGATATGAATACTGTTGCTTCCTGCTTACAGGTTTAGAAATTTCAGTCAGTAGTCTATTTGGTATGACCACACCTGGGAAATTACTGTGTTGTATATCCCTCTCTAAAAGAATATCTTATGGACAGGGATAATAAAATCCATTGATTAGGCTCATAATGATTTTCACGATTGTCCATTATTAACCTCTATCAAGGGATACGCATGACAGATTTTTTTTTAATAATTAACAATTCCTGTTAAAAAAAAAAACTGTAACAAACCATGATTAAAATAAAACAAGTGCTGTTTGATTGACAATTTATGTTAAAGAAACTGTAACAAGCAGAACTAAAATGAAAAAGTGTTATTTGATTGATTTCTTTCTTTTATGCATATTTTGCCATTACTTGTAAGTTATGCAAGCCAAGTCTGTATTTTATTTGCTCAGAAGCTCAAGTGTTCTGTAACAGACAGCAGAAATTTAAAGCTGTTATAAAACAAGGTCAAATAAAGTAATATTGTCTTTGTGTTCTTAATACCTGCCAAACTGAGCGTAATAAGAAAAGAACATTGTTAGTTCACTGAGCTTCAAAAAAAATCCTGCTTTTATTATTCTCAATGAACAAATCAGTGAAGCTGTTTCCCTTTGTTTCCTTGTATAATAGCAATTCCCCTGATAGACTCTTGACATACTGTGTTATAGAAAGAGTAACTTATGATTAATAACTCTCCCCCTAAATCTCATCTGCAACTGCAATACAATGAAGTTACTGTTTGCAATGGCACATGCAAATGCTTCTTCCTTCTTATCACAACCTCTCAAGAAGAAACCTGTAGAAGTGGAGGGTAGAATGAGGTCAAAAATGCTTATTTTGGTTGCCATTATGGCACATGGCAAAATATTCAGTAGATGTATTATGTAGAAGCATGTGAAAAAAAGCATTTAGTTTCTTATATAAAGCAATCTATTATGGTGACCACATTACTGAGTAGTACACCTTGTTCATAATTGTCTTCCTTTCATTGTTTTATCATTTGCACAAATGATATACTTGTTACATCCATTAGCATGGTGTAAACTCAGTATTTATTATAAAAATATACATATAACAAAGCCACTGATAATTGGCATATAATCTGACATGCAAGCTACTTATAAGAACTTGTGAATTTATGAATAGGGAAGCAACTCTGTATTCCATGTTTCAACATGGGACAGCTATAGTACATGAGTATACCTTGAAAATAACCTGAATTCACAGGAATGTAAGCAAAGACTGGGATGTAGCGTCATTTCAACAGGGATAGAAGCTAGGATGCTCACATGATATAGTCCTGTTGTTGGAAGGATAAGTTATTATGATATTTATAGTGTTTAGGCAGATGGGCTTCTTTAAGGGAAATGTTATTCCTACACAACTAGGACTCAGGCAGCTTTACAGGTAAATGTAAATACAAAGAATAGTACAGGCAACTATTCAAATGCCCGAAGATATATCAAAAGTCACACATGGTGTAATGAATACAACAGACTGGTTTATCTTGACCTACTCTAACAAGAAATGTTAGCTTATATTGTTAGTCTTATACTGAGAGGTTCTAATAAACTCATATAAAGGGCAAGATAGTCACTCCCTGTGGAATTTTCCTACTATACTCTTGTGTTAAATGTAATTACTGAAATAAGCCCATTTGTCCCATTTCTTTTCAATAAACACATCAGACCGAATGACATTTGACGATCTCTATTAAACTTCCATAAACATAACTTGTTAACCAACATTTATTAATTACATCTGAAACATAGTATAGTTGATTTAATCACAGCATAAACATCCAGATAATGTTAATCAGGACAGCGTGACCTCACTCATCCTGACCCAGTAATCCGCGTCCATACCTCCACTCACTTACTTTACTAATGAAGCAGCGTCCCACCACTCACTTCATTTACCATTTATCGAATTACACATCCAACCAATAAGCAGCAACCTTACCTTCGATCGCTTATTTTATTTGCCAAGCAGTGTCCAGCTGCTTCCTTTCCTTTTCCAACTCATTGAAATGAACATCCAACACCAGAGGGGGAACAGAAGAGGGCAAGCCTGCCCCTCTTCTCTGCCCTACACAAACTGATGAAATAACCACAATCCCCACTATTCCATCAAACAGAGGGAGGAAGGGTGGGTAGCAAGCTCATGCCAAAATGTGGCTCCTTATCCAGTTACACTTGCATAAACCCCTTATGCCTCTCCCTACCTGTACCTCATTTCCTCCCACTCAACCCTCATTCCATTTTAACCCTTACCTCCCTTTTACCCTCTTAACTCCCATTAATATATATTTATCTAAACCCCCCACTGAAGATGTCCCTGGACAAATTGGTTTGTTACCAAACCTCATTTGTCCTGGTCCCCTTCAATAAACACATCACACCAAATGACATTTGATGACCTTTATTAAACTTCCACAAACATAACTTGTTAACCAACAATTATTAATTACAACTGAAACATAGTGTAGTTGATTTAATGACAGCATAAACACCCAGATAATATTAATCAGGACAGTGTGACCTCACTTATTCTGACCCAGTAAGCAGCATCCATACCTCCACTCACTTAACTTTACTTATGAAGCAGCGTCCCACCACTCACTTCATTTGCCATTTATTGAATTACACATCTAACCAAATAAGCAACATCCTTACCTCCACTCACTTATTTTATTTGCCAAGTAGTGTCCAGCTGCTTCCTCTCCTTTTTCAACTCATTGAAATGAACATTCAACACCAGAGGGGGCAAAGAAGAGGGCAAGCCTGCCCCTCTTCTCTGCCCACCACCTTGACCAGGCTGTTCTCCCTCTCTCCTACCACACTGCCAACAACCTACTCATTCATAAAAAGGTCTTAATCCAAGCATCATTCAGTGGACTCCATCCTCTCTAACCAAACTAGATCTGTGTCAACACCTCCCAAAACCCTATCACATAATTATCCAAAGTGGCCAATTTTCTAAATGGCTGAAAGAAAACCCCAATCCCTCCCCGATCCAAAAATTACCAGCCATAACCTCATAATGTGGCATAGCCTTTCTATCTTGACTAAACTCTCACTTAACTACCAGTAGTTGTTCCACAATGATTCCCAGGTCATTATCTGCCAAATGCACGACTAAAACACTAAAGCCACCCCACATGAAACCACACAAGAACAATTACACCATCATGCCTAACTGCAGCCCTGTTTAACTGCCCATTGTACCTATTAATATTCAAAATGAAATTTCCTTCCAATCAATATTGTAGTAATCTGCATTACCAACTTTCTGATATAAACATTTAATGGCCTCCTAGCATGCTCTGACAAACAAGCCACCCCCCAAATGACTGATAACCCATATCCATGTCGATAGCTACCCAGTGTTCCACCAAAACTCTAGCAAGTCCAATGCAGCCTGAAATAAGGCAATGTAACTGTCAGGCCATCATGTCCAACTGCAATTCCCTTTTTCCTCCCAATGGATCTACTAATGACTAAATGAAAATTATTTATTTTTTATAATGGATCAACTGCAGTCATCCTGGCATCATACCTACTACTCTTATAAAGCAACAAACATCTCATGTCCAAAACTACCTTGTAAATGACTTCACTCCCATGAAAGGACCACACAAATCATAGCCCCATGACCCTCCATTTGCGAAACAATACCCCTTGCAATCAACTTACTTGACAGTGCCAATATCCGCTAATCTTCACACTATCAAACGTACTGTAAATCTTCCAGCATATGCACCATTACTCAAGATTTAGAAAATTAACATAACCTTAATACTCCTACAACTGTAGCAATCACAAGTAAATCCTCCTTACCCAACCTTGTTCACACGCCTAAACCAAATAACTCAAGAATCCATCACACCAATCTCCTGTCCCCTGACAACCGCAACACACTTCGACCCAACTCACAACACCCCCACCATATGACTCCTGCAACACGCATCTAATCCTTCTAACCTAACATGCCTCAGATAGCAGCACCAGCAACCCATACCACTTCCATATTAACCAAGTGAAAATGGACCCTAATTTCCCCAAACTGCTCCTGCTAAACTATAATGCCTGCTAGACTGGAACCAATGTCAGAGTCTCACATCCTTCCACCTATCGTCCGACCCTGGTGACGGACCAGTCACAAACCAATCTCCCAACAGTATAGCCCAACCCCATCCTCCTACCACACAGGTAACCAATGCAAATTTACATGAATAATCCAATGCATCTACCAAAAACTCGCCATTCTTAATCCACCAATTACCCTTGGATTTTCCATTTAAAGCTTTCCTTTCAACGTGTCACCTTCACATCCAATAACAAAACAAACTCTAAACATCTGTTAGGAAAACAAACATGCCCTGCTTAATGGTTACAACTTCAACCTACCCCCTGAAACAGCTAGTTCCTATCCCCCAACACTCATACCTGCAATGTTCCCACAAACCTTACCTACTGTTAAATTGCACATATAGCACACCCCTTCCTATCGGCCTAAAGAAAAGAGCAGCAGTGAAACTTAATAATCTACCCATCCCCCATTCCTACCCCACTATAACTTCAGAGCATTACCTTCCTTGTAAGAAACGGCTAGTCCTAGAAATTGACCCCCACACTTCTTGATTCAATAAAATCTCTTAAGGAAATCCTATCTATAACCCACATAAAATCAGGCTGCTGTGAATACCCAACATGCCTTCCTCATCTATCACCTGTACATCCATATACCTACCCACACACTTCCAGTGTACAAACTACATGTTACCCACAAACATAAACACCGCCCCTTGTAACTAAGCAATACTAGCAAGGGAAAGGCTGTATCTTACTGCAAACAAGCCTCCATGCTCTACATGAAAACTTTACCCTAAGGGAAATTAACACCCCAAGATCACCTCACAATGAAAGGACTAAACGCAACCTTATTCATTAGGACAGTACCCCATCTGTGGATGGCCCCCAAACTCCTAGAATTAAACCATAACACCTGCTTCACCAATCTCCTGACATATGTCATCCTTACAAGTACCCACAGTATTCACATGCCACACCCACTCACGCCAAAAAGAAGAGGTAAAACAGTATCACTTCCTAGGAGCACAATCCATGCAGCTCCATCAGTCAAAACCACTTTACAGCAGCATCCATCACTTGATGAGACCACATCCTTCAAACCATTAGCTGATATGACCTCTGCGCTGAACCATCTGTGACCACATTGTGTAACACTCTAACTGGTGAAAGACACATCATAGCACCACCATCTGCAAAGGAAAAACAAGATGTAAATCATCTGAAATAGAAACACATTCTGACACAACCTAGCCTCCCTCTAAATGCCCTCACTAACTCCACCTTCCTTACCACATCCAAGGCCCTATTACTACTTGGGGGGGAATTATTAAGCAAGTCCTTGTGTATACAACTGCAGTATAGGGATGTGTGCACAAGTAGTGCGTGCTCATCTTACCTGTTTACCTCTGCAATATGAGACTGGGCCATAACTGTGCTACTGAATTCCAAAACAGCAAGAAATAATGTCCAGCGTTCTTCTACCTCCCAAACTCTCGGTCAGCTTCAGCATAAACAACTCAACCCACTGAACTCACTCTCCCAGGCAAGTCAAGCTCATAACCCACGAAACACCCTTTCAAAACTCCCCATTAATTTTGCCAGTGGCTACTGAGCATGGGGAACTAAGGTTCGTATGTACTCCTCCCTGCCACCTCCCCTCCATCACTACTAGTGTTATGAGCATGCGTGACTAGCAGCCAACACTCATGAGCACCACAAAACCGGTGAGAATGCTTGTACAAAGCAATGCAACTCTGAAGTTGTTAAGCCCAACATCTAGCCATAGAGAGAAAATCCAGATAATTAGGAGCATAACTTCCAACTTCTAAATGCAAAAGTATGGGCACAGCCAATTGCTTCCACAAACTTAATGTTGACATAGCAAACAGGCTTTGTGCTAGCATGATTCTCCTGAAGGGCGCAAAATTCAGAACTCAAATGCCTGCCATTTCTCCCCCTCCATTCATAAAGCTTGCCACCACCTTGCCGTAAAACCACCAATGCTACCAAAACTACAGTGCAGACTAAAAGTGCAGTACTTACATTAGCTCCACCCCAACCATACTGCCCATAATCAGGACACAAATGCTACATTTTAGATCATGAATGTTCCCAATAACTCACAATTGCTGTACACCAAAAACGATTCCATTTACTTATTTAATTTACTCATATAAACCCATGCATATCTGCTCAAGGTAACTGTCCACCAGCATGTGCTCCTCCTTCAGATACTCTCCATTCAACCCTGACTCCTTCTCAAGTCCCAACATTGCATCCAGTATTGCCACCAATTAGAGACTTAGTTATAATTTATTGATTTAACTAACTTTCATTTTAACCTGGATTGGAAAGACACCTCCCTCATGATGAGATACACCGTCATTTTACCTTTCCATAGTAGGTGGAACACAAAAGTTCCAAATTTTCTTGCATTAGTATGAATCTGAAATGCGTGCTTTTTTTCCCTTTTATTTATAACCTCACTCCTCAAAAAAAAATGTTTTCTACAGACCAAATTAAGAGGCAAAATCAGGACTTTCTGTAACCACCCCCCCCCCCCCCGACAACTGTACACTTGAGCAAAATGCACCACCACCAACGAACAGCATAAATGGGAAAATAAACTATGATATAAACATTTAGGTACAAGTTTGAGATGACAGAAGCTTGTGAACCCCTCCCACCAAGTTTATAACTATGAAACTTACATATTCCATATGTCATTATGTTGAATATGCTATAGGCAAAGACGATCAGCTAATGACTGGCACAAAAACATCTGTCACAGCAGGTTTCCTGTCTGGGGGCAATCACTGCAACAAAAAATAAGTTACCAAATTCCCATCTATTGTGGTATTAAATTTTGTTGTAGAATGCCATACACATTGAAATTTTCAGAAGCTGTCAACAACCAGACCCCTTTACTAGATTGCAGACAAGCAGGGGCAACAGCCATGGCTTTCCAAACAATATTATAATCTCTGCCGAGCAAAAGGATTTGTTCTTATGAAGCTGACCCGACCTAGCCTATATCTTTTATATGCAACTTATAGATAACAAGCGGGCATGATAAGCTGCTCCCACTGCAACTGCACCTGAGAAGCAAATAACTATTTCCCCTGCTGCTACTCAACTCATGAAAGGCCGCACAATAGCCCACTCTGCCAGCACCACACAAAACCACCCGTACCCAAATGCTTATATACCGAAGTGTACCTAGATGGTGTATTAAACCTTACACTGCCTTCAATTACTAATATCTAGAATTAAGGAGAAAACTCCACTACTGTCCATACTTAAATTCCAAACCATGCCAAGAAACCAATATCACAACACACTCACTGCTTTAAGACAAAAAACAAATGACAGCGCTACCAGTCCAAAGTCTCTAACCATGATCATACCACGAGCGCATTCCTCAGAGGCAAACGCATGCTGCTAAGAGACAAACATAATCCCGAGGCTGAAAGTTATATAAATACAATCATATGAGTGCATTTCTCAACATTACATGGCTCAGAAAGGGAATCAGCTTAAAAGTAAAGCAATATATGACATTCAAGCCATCTACCACTCCTGTGAAGGAAAACTGGCATTACTCAAACCTCTCTCTTCCCATCAGTAACTACTGAGCAGGACACATGAGCCAAAGCTTGAGGCAAAATTGGGACATCTTAAAAAAAAACCCTCCCACTGCAAAACATTCCCTACTTACTGAAGCAATGCCTCAGCAAACAAGCCTTCTGACTTTCTAAACTAGTTGCTGCACTGCCGTTCCATTTATGAATTCACAGCAACCTATCATCCAACGAACTTTTGCAAAAAAAAAAAAAAAAAAGAAAAAAACCCTACCAAATGGTGCACTGCTACAGTCATCCCTCTCCACAAAGGAGGAGTGACTAAAGACCCCGGGAACTATCGCCCCATTAGCCTGACTAGTCTGATATGCAAAGCTATGGAATGCATCATCATGGACCTAATAAACAAGGATATAGGGAATCTCCAAACTCTGGATCCTACACAGTCTGGTTTTGTGAAGGGTAGCTCATCTGCTTAACTTGGTCGACTTCTTTGAGTCAGCCACCAGAGCTGCGGATGAAAGTAAGGTGGTTCATACAGCCTACCTTGATCTGGCCAAGGCCTTTGATACCATTCCCGATTCAGGAATCATAGAAAAACTTACTAAGCTAGGCATCAACCCCTATATCACTAGGTGGGTTGCAAACTGGCTCACAGATAGAACCCACAGTGTGAAAGTGGCTGGCTCCAAGTCAGACTGCCAACCAGTCACAAGTGGAGTCCCACAGGGTTCGGTCCTGGGTCCTCTCCTGTTTGGTATCTACTTCTCTGAAGTCCAGGCCAACACAATGGGACTGACTGACAAAGTTTGCAGATGATTGCAAGTTGGGAGCTATTACTAACTCCCCAAGTGTTGTCGACATCCTACAGAAAGGCCTCAATGAGACCAATGACTGGTGTCAGAACCATGGCCTTAAGCTCAATGCCAAAAAATGTATCTTCATCCCCTTTGGGAAAATCCCAGTTCCCTTGAATTACCACATTGATTTTAGTCCACTGAACACAGAAGGCATTATAAGAGATCTGGGAACACAGGTTGACAGCAACCTCTCTTTTGACTACCACGTTGCCACTGTGGTCAGAAAGCCCTTCTATGTGGCACATCTCATTACTAAGGGTTTTGTATCCAGTAAGAAAGAGGTCATTGTCTCCCTCTACTCTTCCCTCATTAGGCCAGTCATCGAGTACAATACCCCATTTGGCATGTATCTCACTAGACACCTACAACAACTGGAGAGGCCGCAAAAGTTCCTCACAAAGAGGATCCTAGACATTAAACACTTGTCCTATATGGACAAACTCAAAAAACTCCAACTATTCTCTGTGTCATATTGCCTACTTAGAGGCGATCTCTTGACTTACAAAGCCATGTCTGAACCAGCTCTGTTAGAAATGCTACAGCTAAAGAAATCCCAATCCCTATGCACCACACGCTCCAGAGACCTCAACCTCATTACCACAACCAACAGAACATACAGGAGGGACAGGTTCATAACCCAGAGACTGCCCATGCCATGGAATAGACTTCCCATGCATGTCAAGCAGAGCACCTCACTGGCCCTCTTCAAGAGAAATCTTGTTGAGTGGATGGGAAGTAGAAAATTCACCCCAGGGATCACGCCAGTGGCTCTACTTGACGGAGGCACTAGGAACTAAGGTTGGGTGGCATGACGCCAGGGTAATCCTATGGGCTAGGCTTGTAAAGGCTCCAGGGCTATTAGCCTAGTACACACACATCTCACCGTCATACCACCATTAAACTGAGGCCTGCCATTACCCTGAGGCCTGCCCACACCCAAAAAGCACCTACCGCTCAACAAGGACGTTGTACTTGGAATGGCAAATTCACGCCAAAATGTGACTTCTTATCCAGTTACACTTACATAAACCCCTTAAGCCCCTCCCTACCTGTACCTCATTTCCTCCTACTCAGCCCTCCTACCTCCCCCTTACCCTCTTAACTCCCATTAATATATATTTATCTAACCATCCCCACTGAAGATGTCACTGGACAAATTGGTTTGTTACCAAACCTCATTTAGACAAGTATGATATTGTGAACAAATTAACAACATGTTCCTTGATTAAGTAAGTGATCTATGAAGGCTAGGTGGAACATACCACAGGGGAAATAAGATGATTTCTTAGGTCATAAGAAATGTATTCCATGGATACAGACCACAGACACAGGAAGCTTTCGACCTTGCAGGTCTAAGTAGGAAATGGCAGACTGCCTTGCAAGTTCTATAAGATCTAATGAGTTTTGTACTTCAAACCTAGTCTAGATTGTTAATCAGAGGTGAGCAGAAGTCCAAATAAAGCATAATTAAAAGGCATTTTGTCCAGTATAGAATGGGTAACTTATTATTTCTAATCAACGAAGGATAGTGGCAGCTATGTTCATATTTAGGTGTCAGAAACAAAAAGTTAGGATTGATCTGCAAAGATTGTAGTTTATTTGTGTTAGCAACAGAGGAGAAAGCAGTGAGGGGAAAAACATTTTACACAAGAATGTTCCATGCAATTGTAGTCCTGATTTGCTGAAAAAGTTGCCTTAAGGTTTAGCCGGAGCCAACTGTTTGATCTATAAATATTTAATGTGAGCATTAAAGGAAAGGGGTACATTTAAGTAAATGTACACGTACTTGAAACAAAGCACACCCCAAAAGAAATATATAATTTGTGTGGGTTTGCTGTAGCCCTGTTACAGTATCATAAAATGCTGAGTTAGCTTTCTGAAAGTTGAAAAATATATTACTTTGTAACAGTGCAATTGGTGCATATAATTGAAGTCCTGATCTAGGGAGCATTTTGTTTCACTGAGCTTAACTGCAATAGAAAGGTGCCTTTTCACTATGTCCCACTGATTGGAAAATGTATATAGAGGTATGTAATGAATCAAGTAATGTGGTTCTATGGTATTGTCCTTACACAGTGGTTGTTTAACTATGGGGTAAATGGGGCAATCCCCCTACAAAAGTATTTTAGTACTGTTTAAATTTACCAATGTTGCTGTTTAGTAATACATTTTGTTCTTGCTGTAATTTAGGATTTCACTGAGTTTGTCAGTTTTAATGGGGTTCTTTTGTGATTGTTTTTATTTTGTTAGTTGCATTTCTTTGAGTCGTGATAATAAGCAGTGCAGTGAATACCATAAATCCTTGACCAAGCACCTTGCTCATTAATAAATGTTCAGAGTACTCCCTTAATGGTATGATATCATCACCATAAAGTGACATGCTCAAGTCCACAAGAGCCCACAAACACAATATGATGTCTAAAAGAACAAAAGAGCTACAGTCCCTTAATAGTATCAATTCATCAGCATAAGCTGATATGTTCAGGTCAGAGAGATCCCACAGAAGCAAGATTAGGTCTAAAGATGAAAGTGGTGATCCTAGAATGAAAAAAATAAAAATCAGCATGCAAGCTCAAGAAAATTTCTTCAAGTGATTACAGCTACTGGAAATTGGAAAGCAACCATGTTCCAATGACACATATCAAAACAACTGGGTTTTTGTTTTGATTGAGTAAGATCCTGACCACCTCCCAAACATATATACACAAACCCTACAGTTGCATAATATTAGTTAAGGGAGAAACCCCACAAAACAGTGCACACCAGTTTCAAACAATCACTTCTTTCAGTCCATCACAATCAAGCAAGTGATTCATGAAGGACCTGTGATAAAGCAAATGTTGAACACCCTTCCATGAAAGAGCCCTGAGAAGTCCTGTTTGAACTGTCCCTGTGAAGGAGAAACAGACACTGATATTTGTAAAAAATAATAAGTCAACAAAATCAACAAAGTAACTAATAAACAAAGGTACCATTTTGTCATTAAATCTCACTGTTACTTAATTCTTTGACAAGGAGGGATATTCTACTCTGTCAGATGCTTTTCCTGAATAATACACAGGGTATAGGTTCATTCTCCTAAGGCTATGTTATCTGCAACAGCTGAAAAGACTAGTAGTAGTATTGCAAGTCTTTCTAAATCAATGTTGTTGTTCCACAAGTATGCCATAAGTTTTAAACTGTTCCATGATTTGCAGGCAAATAAGACTGTCAAATATTTTTACGGGAGGGACATGAAAGAAATGGGCAGATGGACATTTGGATTTAATAATATGTATGCCATCTAACATGGACTCTTTCAGCCAATATACAACCGTGCTTGTTATAAGACCTCTTCTGTATATAGTCAAAGGGACTTTGAAATAGGGGTATGTGAGTTTAGAAATATTAGGACAGGTTATTTTGCACCTGTGGACCAACATTCAGGAATCTGTTTAAATTCTTTTTCATGCTGAATTCTAGATATTCTCTTGAAGAAAACGGATGAGATGTTGCATTAAGTCCCCATGGTAGTTATTATAGAGGTATGGCAATCTTTTTGGGTGAAACATATGGGAAAATAGTAGTAGGGCAAAACATTCAAAATAAACTGTCTTGCCAGAGATACATCACTTATAATACAATTAAATAAGTTCACTTCCAGTGATGAATTATTTAATAAAAAAGATAGTACTTGGGGAAATGGAGGGATCTACTACCAGGTACCCCATGCTTCACTCCCTGCTCCGCCTTACTTCAGATAAAAACCACTAAGGTCACACAATCTCAGTGAAGGTTTCATAATTTTGATTAAATTGTCACTCACCAGAAACAGACTCAATCACAACATTGCCACATAAAGAAATAAATTTGTTGTTTCTGTCTTTGGTATTTCTATGCTATTGATCTCCCTTAGTGTATTCCAAGTTAGTCTGCATGAAATCTCATATTACTTTGTTTAGGAGGTTAACTTACCAGCTACTTTTTGTTGTCAATTGTACTTCAGAATTTTGAATAGGAAAAGACAAAATGTTAGCAGGCTTGCCTTATTTCTATCACACGGGAGGTAAGCAAACAATAACACACATAAGGGAAATAACAGACTATCCAGTGAGGTAGTAGAGGGCTTCTTCTCTTCTGGAAGATCCATTACTTCCCCTTTAATGTCCATCCAGGAGGGCATCAGTGAAAATGGGCTATCTGTTAAAAAGTTGTTTTTTTATTTGTTTTACTATTAGTATATACATTTCTTTATATTTTTTACGTAAAACAGCTCCTCTTCCTAATGTTTTATGGGTATTGTAGGGTATGTATTTGTTGTTGGAGAACATATTTAAGATCCAAATATGCATTATGTAAGCATGTAATAATGGCTACACACATGTGTACATATATGCAGACACGCGCAAACACCCACACACAAACACACACACACACACACACACACACTCACACACACACACACACACACACACACACACACACACACACACACACACACACACACACACACACACACACACACACAGGTGCCAGACAACAATTACAACCACTTTCTTGATGGTATGCACCTCAGATGTTTGACCATATGTACCTCAGAAGTCAGGTGATCAACTGAATAAAAACAAAATACAAAGCACTGCTACTCTGTCTCTCTCTCTCTCTCTCTCTCTCTCTGCACTTCTCAACTGTCCTTGATTTTGCAGAATGTCCATACTTTGCCTCATATTTTTGGTCTGTCTTTGAAAGAATGTTTGATTTTTTGGAAAAACTCTTGAGGAATACAGATATCAGTAAATCAAACTGTTATATTTTCATATGTCTTATGGTTTAAAAAATGCAAGTTGATGCAAAGGTTCTTGCTCTATTAGACGTTTAAGTTCTGGAATTCTTCAGCACAGAAGCTGAGTGGCATACACACACACACACACACACACACACACACACACACACACACACACACACACACACGCACACACGCACGCACACACACACACACACACACACACACACACACACACACACACACACACACACACACACACACACACACACACACACACACACACACTGATCCACACTGTAACTGTATTTGCTGTACTTTTGAATGCTGCCTAAACACAGCTTTTTATACTGTGTTTAGCTGAAAGAAAAGCAGTGTCAAGTCCTTGTAACTGTGCTGCAGTTTACTGACCAATTTGTTTTTTTTTTATTTTTATTGGTGCAGCAGTATCATTGTTGCCTCACAGCAAGAGGTTCTATTCTTCGATTCTTGGCTGGAGTGCCTTCTGTGTGAAGTCTGTATGTCCTCCCTGCAGTCGAGTGGCATTCGAAAGACATGCGTGAATGGTCGTGCCTTTGCTGAAGGTTGGGCGTCGGGCTGGCAACTCGGCACCATAAAAATCTACTGCCAATCATTAGCGGACCGGAGTTCCACTGTGGTAACCCCTAACCAGGAAAAGCCAAAAAGACAAACAAACATTTAGGTTTTTTGTACTCACTAAACTGGTGCATTTAGCAAGCATAAACAAGGTGGTGGCTGTTTTGTGTGTGTTTTTTTAACCTCAGTTTGTGCTTCTTGGTGGATTAATATTCTGCCATCAAGCTGTAAATTTGATACCAGGCTTTCCTTGAGCATAAATACTCTGATAGAGAATGGCTGTTCTCCAGTAGGATATTGCATTTCATTTCTGACCATTTTCTAATAAACAGTAATGCCTAGAAGTGTAGGTCTACTAAAATATAGTCTGGATCAAAAAATTAGAAATTACTACTATATTTATTCACACTCTAATGTTTTTAATATTAATTTATTATCTTTTTTTATTTCATAAGTGTTAGCAATGTAACATTTTTTTTACCACAAAGGTATATGCAAGAAAGAGTAATGCATGTTCAGATTATAATAAAATGATCTGTAGGAAGGATATGAACTTCTCATTTCAGTACTCAGTTTTTGTTGTATAATGCATTCACATATTCAACACTGAGTTTCTGTAATTCGTAGGTCTCGTATGCGATATGCATGCAGTACACTTGCTTGTTGCCACTTGCTCAAATAAGAAAGTACTTGAACTCCCACTAACTCATTTTCTGTGTAACTACTTAGCTCTCATAACCCTACCAAAACCCTAACTCCCTTTCTGTTCTCTAAACGTAAAGCTCCTTTCCCAATCCCTAAACCTAAAACCATCTCCTGCTCCCTAACCCAAAGACCCTTTCTCACCCCCTAACCCTAACACCCCCTTTTCTCTCACTAACCCTTAAGATCCATTCCCACTTTCTAAACCTAAAACTCCCTTCCTGCTCCCTAAACCTAAGAATCCCTTACACCTCTCTGGACCTAAAATCCCCCACCCACTCCTTTACCTTAAAACTCCCTTCCCCACCCATGTCCTAATCCACACTCCCATACCTTCATGCTCCTTCACCACAGCTGCTTCACATACCTCACTCAAACTCGAATAATGTGTTCAGGTAAGCTGTGGCAGCTACTTTTGAGTCTTGGTATGAGCAGCAACCTACCTGAGCTACAAGACACACAAGTCCCTCGCTTGTAGACAGTGATTTTTCAAGTGCTTGGGACTCAAGTGTTTGTAGAACAGCCTTATGGACCTCAGATAAAGAGTGTGATACAAAGCATGTAGCTGGCACTCTGTGTCAATATTTTTGTTTATCTATACTCCTGATACATCATCAAAGGTTGACCTACATCTTTGGTTTATCATCAACCATGTATTTACATCCTTGGTGTGTCATCAGTCCTAGTAAAAATCGGGTCTATATCATAACATCGAAGTTCTCTAACATCAAATGTTATTATATCGAACCCTAAACACCGAAGTGTGAAAACATCGAACAGTCAGAATAGCGAATTTTTTCCCAGGGAAAAAATTTGCTGTTCCGAGAAACATACACACAGCACAAACACACACAAAAAACAGCCATCCACACACATACACTTAAAATCCTACACCTAAACTAAACTTTACATACAGTACTAGCTATCCACTTACCTTAACCCAACCCTAACCCTAAGGTCCGTCACTATCGCACACTCACCTTACCTGCGCCCTAACCCTAACTAACCTAACCCGCCCCTAACCCTAACCTACACACAATCACACACTTACCTGACCTGCGCCCTAACCCTAACTCACCTAACCCGCCCTCTAACCCTAACCTACACACAATTGCACACTTACCCAAACCTGCACCCTAACACTAACGTCCACACAACCACACACTTACCTGACCCGCTCCCTAACCCTAACTCACCTAACCCACCCCCTAAACCTAACCTACACACAATCGCACACTTACCTGAACCCGACCCGTAACGCTCCAACATATTGACCGCTGAAAACAGCGAAGCCACAGCAACGGCCCACCAAATTCTTTCCCTGGGAAAGAATTTGATGTCGCGTTCGACATTACGAGTTCGATATTTTAACATTCGATGTTAAAGAACTTCAATGTTATAATATAGACCCGTAAAAATCCTATAAACTTACCATATTTATTCTGCTCACTAAAACTAAAATAACATTTCACACACTGCACACACACAGGACATTAGCCAACCTAAAACAAGCCCCAAATTCTTATCTACACAGTTTAAAAGAAAAAGTAAAATAAAATAAAAAGTAATGTAAACGGTTTACCACATCTCATAGTCACTTAAGTTTAAAATAGTACTTTTACACAATGCACTCTCCCCCACCCCCAGAAAAAAATAAACACAGTCACAAAATACTGGCCACTGAAATTAACCCCCAAAATTTAAAGCAAACAGTGCTACAGTATAATGCTGCCTGGGAATAGTTTACCTACACAAAAACCCTAGGTACTCACCTGCTATACAAAAGTTGCACAACAAAATAAAACCCGTATAATGATTAGTTTAAAAGATTATTATATGACAAAATAAAACCTATACAAATAATCCAAAACAATTCTGACAGTTAACTCTTTTCTGAAGTGCAGCCAAACTTATGCACTTCAGTTAACCCCTTTGAAACAGCCAACAAACTCTGCCAACATTTTACAAATGTATTTTAAGCTTAAACTCCCAGACACATCCCTATCCAGCACTGTATTGTCATAACCTCCTCCTGTACTACTTTGCTTCTAACTCCCTGCTCTTCTCATTAATTCCAGATCTCCAGCAAATCTCCAAAAAATTTTAAAAACATGTGTCCCTTCACAGATAATCTCAATTTATTCTACTGTTAATGTAGCACAAACACAAAATAAATTACTCCCAGGTAAAAAAAAAAAAAAAATCAAATGCAGTTTACTCTTGTGTATGTATGTGTTTTGCTTTTTGTTTTGTTGTTGGCACAGGATTATTTTTTTTTTTGATAATTAGTTGTGTTGAGTTTTATGGTTTTGCTTTGTTTTTGTTGGTTATATGTTGTTTGCTGTTGTGAATGTTTGAGCAATGTTGATATAATCATTTACATACAGTATATATCTATATGCATCTATCTCTATCTGTCTGTCTATATTGTTGCAGTCGAAAGAGCAAATAATCACATAAGCTAATGCTTTTTACTGCTTTAAAGAAAAGCAAATGCTCATACGCTCAGTAGCCTTTGTGTATTGGATAATGCTGCAGTCGGTGAAAGTAATTTGCCCTTACCATCCCAGAGTTAATATATATAATTAGCAGGGGGTGTGGGGATGCAGTTTTCATTTTTTTTTATGTTCAGTCATAATACAGTTTGATGTAAAATGATCACTTTGTCTGTGTTTGCTGATACATACACACACACGCGTGCACATACACACACACACACACACACACACACACACACACACACACACACACACACACACACACACACACATATATATATATATATATATATTTATGTGGTTCTAAAAGTTGGCTTTTGATTAGAAGTAGACCCTTGTATATATATATATGTGTGTGTGTATATAAGGCACATTTTACTCATTTCACAAAATATCTAAAGAGTTAATCTAAAACACATTTAATCAAATCACATTTCATCTAAAAGTTCATTAACAGCAAATACTCCTGCAAAAGTTGATTTTGCAGGGGGCACTAACTCCACAGATGCACAACCTTGGAGAAAAGAAAAAATACCACACTCAGTACCAATGCACAAAGTTGTAGACATGGGGCTACAACTTCTAGGTGGGCATGAGCATGGTATTTATGGCACAGAAGACTAATTTCCTTTGCACTATCCCAACGCCCTAAACCACACCAGCAGTAATTCTCTGTAGCCTGCTACACTTTTTTGTCAAATGAGATTAGAGTAAATATGTTTTAGAAAAAAATGTGGATATTTTGTGATGTAATAAAATGAGTTTTAGATCAAAAGTATATGTGTATATATATATATATATATATATATATATATATATATATATATATATAAACAAAACTTTCTCAGAAGACATGCTACATAGTCATATAATAAATAAATAAAAAATAGACAGAGGTCCAGGCAGCACTCTTTTAGCAAAATAACAAACTATTTAGCACTTGTATTGTTTTACTCATACAAAACTGCTTCAGACTAACACAACCCCTATAAAATCAATTAAATACTAAATACCATAGTCACATGACAATAAAGCAACCTATAATAACCAAATCTTGCAAAACACAAAATACACAGCTTATCAAAATATTTTTGATTCATTTTAAAACTATTTAAAAACATTTTGCTCCCTAAGTTTCCTTCCTTTATTCTGGCTTTATACTCACAACCACACTGAGACCTGGAAACATATACTAACCAAAACAGAACTGGCATTGCATTTCTTTCCTACTAAGCATGTTTTCAGTGCTCCCACCTCTACAAGACATCATTATCCTATCTAGTACAAAAAAAATAAAAATTGATTACACTTTTTGTTTCTATTTCTATTCATACTAATATTAAACTTATCACAAGTTTTATTGAATAGTCCCTAACTCTTAATGGCAATTCCCTTGTCATTTTCCAGTATCATCTGCAACACATCCCCTACATTCTATGCCATCAAAACATATACCGTTAAAGAAAAGTCACCCCCCCACACAAAGTCAGTGCTGTGATGTTCACATGTAAAAAGCATCAATATTCAACCTACACCTAAATAAACTACAAGCACAAAATCTTTAAAATTGCAGTCATGGACTAGTGCTTCCCAGTACCTAATAAAATGGTATTTAAGTATTAAAGCAACTAGAATGAAATGTTTCATAATTCGCCAAAGGAAAAAGATGTGTTAACTACTTCCCATGTTTGCTTTATATGTAAGTTGTTAACTTGGTAAAACACAGAAAATAATATCCATTTCATTTATGTGTTATCTGACTGTCACTGTAGAAGTATCGCAGAACAGGAAAGATGTTTACAAATTGGCCTATTTAAAATATAAATAACACAGCTGTCAAGATTAAAAATGTAATGACTTTTAAATGTTGTTATAGTTCTTATCAACGACGGTGATATAAGTGTACCATTTCACTCATGCGGTAACATACATTTAAAATACAGTAGTCAAGAAATCGCTGAAACTGTATGAATACTGTGTTCAGTTCATACAGATGTGCAGTGCAGGACGTCTTAACCCAAGCAGGTTGGCCCACTTTGATGATGGAATTGCTGCTTTACATAAAGCAAACATGGACAGTTCTACTTGGTTGAGAACCTATCGCACTATACTATTGGTTTTTTTCAGTAACAAAATGCCTTTTGTTTTTATGTATTATGCAAATTACATTTCCAAAATACGTACACATTTAGCAAAATGGAATTTTACGGGATAGGATGTAATCTTTTGAACAGAAATCAATACTTTGCTGAGGTATGAAACATTTGGCCCCTGGTTGCATTAATAAGGAAGTACTCACAAAACATCTCAAAAAATTAAAACCACACTGAATACAATTGTTTACATTTTAACATATTTACTTTTGTTTTTTCAGGTTTTGTTTTTTGAAGTTATTCCTGTTAGATGTTGCTTGAACAGGAAATAAACAGCACTCTTTATATTCTATGAATTTCAGTTACCAGAATTCACTCCTTTGCTGTTTGAATTGTTTTTACCATCCAAACTGGTTAATATCTCAGTTATGTATCATTGATGCTATACTGAGAATGTATCCTAAATTTAATAAGCTACTAAGATTTATATGCAACAAATTACATTTAATATTGCTATATACAGCATGCATGATTTGCATGTGCCTTCCCCTCAAAGCAGTTTGAATTTTTATAGGACGGATCTTGCCTACTTAACCTGAACAATTTATTTTAAAAAGTTACAGAAGTAATGGATGAAGGCAAAACAGTGTGCACCACATGCCTGTACTTTTCAAAGTCATTCAACACCATCCCACACTCAGGTATCTCAGATAAACTCTCCCAGCTAAATGTCAATTCCTATGTAACTCATTTGATAACAAATTGGATCACAAACAGAACCCAGAAAGTTAGGGTGGGTAGCTCTTCCTCCTCCAAAAGACCTTTTACTTGTGATGTACCCCAGACTTCATTCCTTGAGCCACTCCACTTTGGCTAATTTTAAGGGTTTGTGGTTGACCAAGTTTGCAGATGATTGCAAATGTGGGGCCATCTTAAACTCCCCCAAACACCAATACCCCCAAATATATAACTAGTGTCAAAACTATGAATTAAAACTAAGTTCCAAGAAGTGTATAATCTTATCTTAGCAAGGACAACTCCAATTGTAACTATCACATTGCCAACACACCCCTGAATATTCATCTTGTAGATAGGGATCTAGGAACCTATGTTGATAAATAACTGTCCCTTAATCACCATGCATTTGCAGTTGTAAGGAAACCCTTTTTCATAGCACAGCTTACATTTAAAGGTATTGTGTCCATATCCAGGGATGTAATTGTTCCACTGTACTTGGCACTCATTAAGCTGGTCATTGAGTATAATGCCCCTATTGGTATGTACCTATCCAAACAATTGTCACAACTGGAATGACCACAATACCTTCTCGCTAAAGAAATCAAGGGCCTAAATCATTAAAAATATGCAGATGACTTGAAAGCCTTGTTCGTCTTCTCAATATCATGCCGGCTACTGAAAAGCAACCTTTGCATTCCATGTAGAGCTTCAGCACACCTATTCTGCAAGATCTATTATGCATTCTCAAATCCAGTGGTATAATAAAACACCCAGTCAAGGGATCTCAATCTCTATTTATGTATCAAAGAGAATACTGCTGCTATAAAATTGTCTTCCACTCCACATAAAGCATAGTACCTTTCTTATTGTATTCAAATGTAATTTGGATAAATGGATGTGTAACTTCAAATTCAGTTCCAGTTTAAGTTTATGGGTAAGTTCTAGGCTAGCCACTCTTGTAGACCATTTTAAGCCTAGCCAATTTCCTTTAGTGAGATTTACACCTTGCACCTGTTGTCTGTGAGGTAAACACCTTAACCATTATGACAATTCCCAACCCTTCCACTCCAGGTGTACCACCCCTGTCCCAAATGGATAGGGGAAAATCTAAATGTCCCAACATAACCTTGTATGGCCCATCTCTTGGTTATTTGTATGCAAAGCATAAGGGTTAAAATCTACCATGGGAATGTATGGCTTCTTAAGATCCTCACAGATTAATAGCCTCGTAAGTACCTATGAACCTGTAAAGCAATGATTGTTCAAAACCTTCCTAATCAATGACTGCATAAATAGAAACCAAATCCAGAAATTAAAAAACATGCTTTTAAGTACAGTGACTTCATCTCCACACCCCCCTTACTTATATACACTAACTGCATGGTTGTACAACTGTAACCAAAAGGAGTTGCCTGTCAGGGGCCAGATTCCCCAGATCATGCAAGCACTCAAGTCACTTACCCTTAAGTACAAGTTATAGTCCATGTTGGTGTGAATGACCTGGGACATACCTCCTTGGACTACAGGACCAGAGACATGATTGATCTCTCAGAATATGTGTCACACGAAGGTATGGGCCTAACATTGAGCAGTATTCTACCATCTCCAAGGAAGGTGTCACAATACCAGCATAAAATGATTGCTTTAACAAGTGGCTTAGCTACTGATGTCATTCCAAAAGGGTCCAATACTTGTAGCCTGGGAGGACATGGTTGACAGGCCACATTTCTTTGCCAGGGTGGTCTTTACCTGTTACCTCTATGCTTTCAGATATTAGCCAAAACTTTATCCACCCCATTTTAGGCATTGTCAAACAGACAAATCTTCTAAAATAACAAAAGCTACTCGGGACAAGGTAAAGGTGTCACTGCTCAATGCTAGGAGTCTCAACAAGAAGCTGTACTCTCTGGAAGCTCTCCTCACCCTGGAGAATGCTGACATCTGTGCCATTACTGAAACATGGTTCTAAGCCACAGAAAGCACTCTGACAGTGCACGGCTATAATACCTTTCATACCTTCTAACCACCCGGTGAACATGAAAGAACAAAAGGCAGAAGTGTATCTATCTACATAAAGGATAAGCACACCTCAAGTCTGGTCAAACAATATGGCATGCTTAAGCTACTTCATGTCCAACCAATCATGGGAAAATCTATTATCATATTCTTGCTAGCTACAAGGTCATAGGTGTTTACTAGGCTAATGACCACAATGGCCTTTTTAAGTCTATTCATGCATCCCAAATCTCTGACAAGTTCTAGTACCCTTGCTAAGTGTACCAGGAGCTTGGGAGGCAAAACATTTATGAGCAGGGGCCTGGGAGATGAATCATTTACTTGTTACCTGTGTCCATTAGAAACATAGGTGCCAAACTAGGGATGAATTTTCTCTTCCCCATCCAATTGTCCAAATTACACTTGAATTGGGTCAGTAAGGAACTCTGATTCACCTGGATGGGGAGCCTGTTCCATAGAAGGGGTAGTGTCTGGGATACATAACTGTCTGGCTATCAGGTCCTATTTATATTACAGGCAAGCTTTAAGTCTTTAGAATGGGTAATTATGGTGCTGTTTGCTTTGTGGATATGCAGGTGGTCCATCAGAGTGGAGTCTAACAATGCCTTGTAAGCCAGGCATCAATCTCCCCTCAACAGCCTCTAGGAGACAGAATACAGGGATAGGGCCTTGAGGTGCTCTGCATAGGACATATACATTTTAGTGAGGAACCTCTGTTAAATTCTAGTTGTTGGATATGCCTGGTTAGGTAAATAACAAAGGGGGGCATTGTACTCAGTGATCGGTCTGATGAATGCTGAATACAGTGGAACAATGACTTCCTTGGACCTAGACGCCATACCTTTGTTTATAAGTTGCACAACATAGAATGATTTCCTCACTACTGTAGACATGTGATGGTCAAAGGCTAGATTATTGTCTATGAGTGTTCCCAAATCCCTGACTACTGGGTCAACTCTTAGGGGTGTGTTGTCAGTATGATAGTTACCAGGGGTGGATGACTTCCCAAAGGATACTATTATGCATTTCTTGGTATTTAGTTTTAGTCTATGGCTCTGGCACCAGTTGTTTGTCTCTGTGTCACCCCTTCCTGGAGTACATTTGTGTTAGTGGGTGATTCAATAACAGTTCCTAATTTTGCAATCATCTACACAGTTAGTTAACCAGAGACCACTGACATTGTCCTTGACTTCAGAGGAGTAAATGCCAAAAAGGAGCAGTCCCAGGATCTATCCCTGTGGGATTCCACTTGTGACTGCCTCTTTGTAGAAGTAGAGTCCCCAGTTCTAAACTCCTGGGTCCTGTCTGTGAGCCAGTGGGTTACATACAGGTTTGTACCTAACCTCTTAAGTTTGTCAACAATACCTAAATGGAGGATTGTGCCAAATGCCTGAGCCAGATCAAGGTAGGCAGTGTGAACCACTTTGCCTTCATTCATTGCTTTAGTGACCTTCTCAAAGAAGTCCAGCAGGTTCAGTAGGCATGACCTGCCCTTGAGGAAACAAAATTGAGATGGGTCCAGTGTCTGGAGGTTTCCTATGTCATTATTGATCATTTCCATGATGATTCATTCCATGGCTTTGCATATGAGACTAGTGAGACTTATGGGTCTGTAGTTTCCAGGGTCTGTAGATGGCCCATCTTTGTGATGACTGTTGCTGTTCTCCATTCATGAGGCATGAAGCCTGTTTTGTTGGCTACAGTTAAATAGCAATTCCAGAGGGCCTGATAGGTCATGTTTCATGCTATTTAAAAGGTATCCTGGGATATTGGTTGGGTCCATTAATGCAGTCTTTTTGGTCTTAGGGAGAGCATTAAGGGCCTGTTCCCTTGTGATAGCAGGGGGAATTATATTTGATGGTATTTCCCGACGGAAGGTTGATGGGAAGAAAGGGATAAAGCTGGAGCTGAATTTGTCAGCCAGTAGATTTGCTATATCTTCTGGCTGAGTATAAGTTACTCCATTTACAATGAGCTCTACACACAATTGTGTATTGCTTTTGAGGTTGAGCATATAGATAAAGAATGCCTTGTGGTTGTCTTTGGCTTGGGAGGCCAAATTTGCCTCAAATTTGGCTTTGGTAGACTGTATTTGCCCTCTGGGTTGTTTGCTTTGTTTGATGAGAGTGCTTTTATTCTGCTAGGTGCTGCACCTCCTAATTTTTGCCATGATTTTCTTCCTTCTATTATACAACCTATTGATGTTCTAATTTCACTAAGGTGGCTCATTATTTGAGTTAGTTCTATACTTCTAACTGGTGAGCACAGCTGCCTCTGTGCAGCTATTAACATGCTTGTATAGGGTTTCTGTGAACAGTTCTCTGTTGGCAGCAGTGTTCTCAGTGTTTATGGGGGCTTGAAAATTTGTCAGGTCATCACCTAATAGTAAGAAGTTAGCCTTAGAATACTTCCTGAATATTCTACCACCATGAACCAGAAAACCCATACCTCATACCTGAAGTTACTAAAATTACTCACCATCCAGCCCAATACCATACTCACAGGTGATTTTAACTACCCTTCCATTTATTTGGAGGCATAAATGACCGCTAACATGCAAGTCCAAAGATTTCTTGACTTTGTAAATTCAAATGCCCTGGAGAAGCTAGTCTGCACTCCCAATATGGGTGAGTGTACTCCCAATATGGGCGAGTGCTGCACCCCCCCAGTGTGATGTCCTCACTGGTAAGATCAGATCACAAAGCGAACTTCCTTAAAATAAAGGTAAAATTAGTCCCCCCACCTAATCCCAAAAACTTTTAAGAACTTCTCTAAGGTAAATTTCCCCCTATTAAGGGATGGCATAGCTAGTTTCCAAGCTCCCCCATATCCAGAAAACACAAAAACCTATGCAGGGGTGTACACAAAAGTCCTGTATGACCATATAAACAACTGCATAGAAATGGTAGTACCAGTCTGAAATAAACCCAGGTCAGACTGGAAAAACAACCCACCCTGACAGCCCACTGATATAAATAGGTTGTACAACAAAATAAAGAAAATCATTTTGAGTAGTAAGAGGGAATGCCCACAACAGAGCAAAGAGTCCCTCATTAGCCTAACAAGTGAATCAGAGAACTAGTTGAATATCTGAAAGCAGACTTTGAAGTAAAAATAACCTCTGAAGTTAAGGATAACTATAAGACATTTTTCAGTTATGTCTACAGTCTTAAGGGCAACACCCAACAATGTGCAGAATTAGTTGTAGATGGCATCACCTATACTTAGCCAGAAGATATACCAAATCTGCTCCGACCAATTAAGCTCGAATTTAACCTCCCCATCACTATCAGTTCTCCCCCAAGAAATACCCTCCATCATTCCACCACCAATTATCACCAAAGAACAGGTTGCCACTGTGCTCTCTAAAGCTAAAAATGCAGCGTCAGTGGGGTCTGATGATACATCAAGTTGCCTCCTATACAGCTTAAATTAGGATTTATCAAGCTCATTAGGATCTTTATTTAAACACAGCCACAGGACTAGTTTTGTCCCGATAGAGTGAAGGACAGCAACAGTCATCTCTCAGCATAAAGGGGACCATCTACTGACCTGGGAAATTACAGACCCATAAGTTTGACTAATCTTATATGTAAGGCCATGGAAAGAACAACCATGGACCTGATAAATAATGACATAAGACCAGACTGAATTCAGCTTTGTCATGGGCAGGTCATGCCTAATGAGTCTGGTGGATTTCTTTGAGAAAGTCACTAAGGCCATGGATGAGGGTAAAACATACCTCTCATCCTCTCAGCACAAGAAAGCTGGACAAAGCCAGAAATAATGGGGGACAAAGGCCCCAAAATAGGGACAGAGCTTAAATATTACTCCTATAAACTTAGAAAGTGATTAGACTAACAGGTTTTGCATTATTATGTATTTTCTGAAGGATATGAAATCTATCATTATTTAGTATTATTTAATGACTTCAATCTTCAATGATTTACCAGGCAACCACAAATTTTATGTGGAAAAGACTACAAATATGAGGCAAAAATCTGGACATTCTGTGAAAATCTGGACAGTTGAGAGGTATGGGGTAAAACAAAATATACCGTCTACCTCGACCTGGTCAAGGCATTTGACACAATTCCCCACTCAAGTATTATAAATAAATCCACAAAACTTGGCATAAATCCCTGTGTCAACAGATGGATAGCCAGTTGGCTCATGGACAGGACACATAGTGAAAGTGGGTGAATCCAGACCCAGCAAGAGGCCCGTCGCTAATGTTTTGCCACAGGGATCAGTGATGGGAACACTCCTGCTTGGAATATACTTCTCTAAAGTCAAGGCTAATGTGGAAGGCCTCTGGATGACAAAGTTTGCTGACAACTGCAAGCTGGGAGCAATCATCAAATCCCCCACTGATGCTGACTTCCTTCAGGAGGGTCTCAATCAGACAAATGACTGGTGTTAGAACCATGGTCTAAAACTAAATGCAAAAAAAATGCATTATCACACCCTTTGGGAAGTCAAATACCCCTAAAAATGACACCATCAAAAGCACGGCCTTAAAAGTAGACTTAGAGGTAAGAGATCTAGATACACAGACAGCAGCCTGAACTTTGACCACAACATGTCCATAATGGTGAGAAATCCCTTATATGTGGGATAACTTATAAGTAAAGGTATGGCATCCAGATCCAAGGAAATTATAGTCCCGCTGTACTCAGCCTTCATTAGACCAATTTGGCATGTACTTGACTAGACACTTACAGTAGCTGCAGCAACCTCAGAGGTTCCTCACAAATAAAGTACAGAGTGTAAACAAAATGTCCTATGCAGATAGACTAAAAGCCCTATTCCTTTACTCTGTCTCCTAATGACTATTAAGGGGTAACCTATGCCTGAACTACAAGGCACTCACTAATCCAGCCCTGATGAAGCTGCTTCACATCCACATGTCAAACAGCACAAGGTTCACCTGATCTAGAGATCTAAACTTAGTCAGCATCTCAAACATGCTGGTGAGGCAGATATATATCTCAGAGATTGCCCCTACTTTGGAATAGGCAGTCCTAGTCACATTAAACAGAGCCCTTCCTTGGCCCTCTTCAAATGCAATTTGGAACAATGGATGGGTAATCACAAATTCACACCAGGGGTAGTGCCTATGTCCCTTATGGACAGGAGAAATCTGTAAGATACTCAAAGCATAGGCTCAATACAGTCCGCGGTGGTGCAGCAGTTAGCGTTGTTGCCTCACAGCAAGAGGTTCTCCCATTCGATTCTTGGCTGGAGCGCCTTCTGTGTTGAGTCTGCATGTCCTCCCCGTGGTTGAGTGACATTAAAGACATGCAGGTAGATGTTTGCATGAATGCGTGTGCCTTCTTTGAAGGTTTGGCGTTGGGCTGGCAACTCGGCACAGTAAAAATCCACTGCCAATCATTAGTGGACCAGAGTTCCGCTGTGGTAACCCCCTAATTGGGAAAAGCCAAAAGAAAATTATATTATTACTCAAAGCATAGGCTCAAATCCATGCCATCCTCTTGCCCCTAGGGCTATATACTGGGTAAAATTGGGTTACATTGCCTAGACTTGTAAGGGTTCTTAAGCTATTAGACTAATAATCTCCCATGAATCTATGAACCTATGAAATAGTGATTTCAGTGCTTTAGTTGATTAAATAGCAGTTGACTGTAGCAATAACTGATAAAAGTGCCAATTGATAAAAAGAAGCATGCCACAAAGCCATTTGAATAAATAAGAATTCAACCATTCCGAGAAAATAAATCTCATTTATATGGTGCCCTGTAGGAAGTTTAAGATTCAATGCTTCAAGTCATAAAACTATGAAAAGTAAGTGTTCTTCACGTGAATTAATACCCCTGCTAATTATACAGACTATTAGGTTGCTGTACCTCATGGGAGAGGTAGTTTTCTGAGATAATCAGTTTTCAACTTAGTAAATATTTCCTCAATCACACATTTTTGTAAATCTGAGAAGTGTATCTTTTTGAACTTACAGTGGGAACCCCATCTATACAAACAATAGATAGATAGATAGATAGATAGATAGATAGATAGATAGATAGATAGATAGATAGATAGATAGATAGATTAGATAGATAGATAGATAGATAGATAGATAGATAGATAGATAGATAGATAGATAGATAGATAGATAGATAGATAGCTATATGATAGTGTGTAAAAGCATTTCCATAACATGGAATACCGGACATTTATTACACCCCAGACCTCTATAGCTTCATCTGTCTTTTTTCCTTTTGTGAAACCATTTTGAGTACAGTACTACATCCTATTGATTTCAGAAGACTGTAGCACTGTACTGTTTTTTTTGGGGGGAGTGACTTACTAGTACAAACCAAAAATGAACATTTCAACATTAAAAAAAGCAGAAAATAGTTCATAAGCATTGAATAACCAGCCATATTTTTAGGAATCAATGTCAGATTTATTCACATAATAAGTGAATTATTTTGATGCTGATTCTTGTAAACTTGGTTGGTTATTCAAAGTTTGTAATTAGATTTACTAGTACAATAATTATGATTTTTGAATGGGAGAGGAATTGCAATATCAGAGGGCTTTATTATTTACTTATTTTTTTTACCTTTTTTATATGGAAGTAATTTCATCATGTTGAAGATTTGTAGTGCAATGATCAGCATTAGTAAGTGTATTCCGGATTAATACACTAGGCCATTTTTTTTCTGAAAGGTATATTTTTGCTTTGGTTTATTTTAAAGACTTTTGTAGGAGTTCAGTTTAAGGATTAGGTTGGTAGGAGTCAGTTTGGGCTGGGGATGCAGCAATATGGCCACTGGTGCTTCCTGTACTTCATGGCTGGTTTTAATGGTGGCTTCTGCATTTGGAGTTGTATGAAAAGTCTAAAATTTGCAGTTGATAACTTAACAATTAAAAAAAGTCATAGCTATGACAACTAGCTTCAAATCACAAACTAAAAAGCAAAACTAAAAATGGAGAATAAATAATAAACACAAGTAACAAGAAAGAAATGACAAAAAAAGTAATTGGAAAAAAAAGTCATTATTTCTTGTAATGGAATTTTTATGGATATCTTCAAAATGCAAGTGTAATTATAGATTTGTATTAGAGATTCTGTATAGGTATGCAGTGCGGACGGCGGCAGTGGTGCAATGGTAGCATTGTCACCTCACAGCAAGAGGTTCTCCAGTTCGATTCTTGGCTGGGGTGCCTTCTGTGTGGAGTCTGTATGTCCTCCCTGCGTTCATGTGGGTTTGCTCCGGTTTCCTCCCACTTTACAAAGACATGCATCTGGAGTCTTTCTGCCTGGGCCTCCGCTGAAAATT